>NW_015113020.1:123214-168307 GCF_001443285.1 Poecilia latipinna
AAAAAAAAAAAAAAAAAAAAAAAAACCAGCCAATTAACAAGCAACATGGCCTTTGCTCTACAGCAGGCGGGTCAAACTCCAGTCCTCAAGGGCCGCTGTCCTGCAGTTTTTAGATCTGCCACAGGTACAAGACACTGGAATCAAATGGCTTAATTGCTTCCTTCTTGTGTAGATCAGTTCTCCTGAGCCTTGCTAATGATCTAATTATTCTATTCAGGTGGTGCAGCAGAGGCACATCTAAAAGTTGCAGGACACCGGCTCTTGACACTTGTGGTCTACAGCCTAATAAAAACAGCAGCACACTCTCTACTTTAACACTCTGACCTTGTGGCATCTCACCATTCTGTTAATTTATTACTGTTCTATAAAACACACCACATCGTTTTCTTGTAGACCATCACTGCACCGCACACGCCCCGCTGGGCAGGAAGTCCTGCACATATGCCGCCACTGCCTTAGTGAGGTAGGTCATGCTCCCAAAGCGGCCACTGGGAGCGCTGTCGTACAACAGCTTGCACACCCCTGTGGACGGGTCCTTCTCCAGGATGTGGTCTTCCGCTCCCAGGTCCTTCTGCGGGGACGGGAGGCAAAACAAGAAATCCGTCTGAGCGCCAGGCTGAAATCCAGACGCGGGCGTACGGAGCCGCCGATTCTGACCTGATCTTTGTAGAACATGTCGTTGGCCTGGTGGACGATCCTCTCCACGTGAACGATGGAGCCGATGCTGGGGATGTCCACGTCGGCCAGCATGGTGAGGACCAGGATGGCCTCCACCAGCAGCTGCCGGTACTCTGGCTGGGGGACACGGTTCAGCACCGTCTCCACGTGGACGGAGAACTTAATCTCTCCAGGGGTCATCTGAAGATGGCAAAATATAAATACGGAACGAGTCAAAATCGTGATTCTTGCATTAAAAAAAAAAAAGAGAGTTTGGTTTAATTTTGCTATTCAAAGTGGTGTTTTATCCAAGTGATTTCAACTCTTCATTGGCATAGATGGACTAAAACATTTGAGTATTTTTAATTGGAGAGTTTTGAGCAATAAAATCCTAAAAACTCTTCAGTAACAAATCAAATATTTCACCAATCCCAAACTGAATTTGACAGTCCCTTAAAAAAATCTTTAACATTAATCTGCAATAAGTCTAACTTTGACCTGCTGATATATTGTAGTGTTGGTGCTTGTCCAATGCTGAAAAAGCATTAAAATGTGTGTTTTCACAAATAGAATAAATGTTTCAAATCTCAGTGTACAGTGATGAAATTACAGTTCGATAAAAGTACTTTGGAGTTGCAGACTCCAAAGTAAGAAGAAAAACTCATTAGAAAAAACAAATATCTCCCAGGTTGCTTTGATATTAAGTTAATTCGAGGAAATGTAAAAACACAAGCAGTGGAGTGATTTCTTACCTCTCTGGTGGTTGAAGATGGAAGGACAAAGCCCTCTATGGACAGACCGTGGCACTGCAACACAATTAGGGCAAAACATAAATATTTTGAATTTTTTGATAGCATGTTTACCAAAATAAAATAGGACCTTTAGGTTCTAATTCTAGCACCATCCAAAGAGACTAATGAGGACTTAGCTGAATGACGTTTTCTTTAACGTATTCCAAACTTGTTGCACTTCACAACAGGGTAAATTATTCACTGAATAATGGATAACAAACATCAAGCAGACAGACCTTCTGCAGGATCTTCCACACTTTCTGGTAGAAGCCAACGGGGACTCTGTTCAGCGCTCCGTCCAGCCGCCTCCTGCGCAGCCACTGGCCATGTCTGGTGTCCTTGGAAACGGGGAAGCTGTCCGGAACGTCAATGGACTCTACAGAGAGCAGTCTGTACCGCTGCAGAGCGAGGAAGACAAAAGACAAGGCTCTGTAGCCACTGTTGATATGTGGTGAAACAGCACCCCCTGCTTGTTTAAAAGCACAGTGAAACGTTTTTAGACGTATTCACATAAAGGGACATCAAGTTGTTGTGTGCTTTGGAAGAAAACATCTGCATCCTGCTAGTTCATCTTTTCCTTTTACCCGGGAAGAAGTTTCATCAGTTCTACTGAAGGATGGGAGACATCTCAATATCTGTTACCAGATACAATTAACCAACTTACGATTAATTGTCCATTAATGGTTTATTAGATTTAAATAAATTCCAATCGATTAACTAATAACTTAGGCCTTCTTTTAGTGTTGTAGTTTGGCCGCCATCCAGCAGAGGGCGCCGCTGGTCATCCTTGGCGGAGCTAGCGGAACAAAGATGGCGGAGCCATCTTTGTTCAGCCATCTTTAGTAGAAAGATAAGATACCTACAAGCTTCAAACAAAACATTGTGTAAACATGTGAACTTGTGATAAGGAGTGAAAACAATACATGTTATACGAGTATGAAGCTCTTACACAAATTGTAACAAGTACAGATCATTTTAAATGCAACACTATGACCAGATAAAGTTAACAAAATGACATTTACTACTGAAATAATCAATATTTTGCCATAATGGCTCCTAAACCATTCTTAAAATGTGTATACCCAACAATCCCACAGTTTTCTCTACCAAAAATATATAAATACATTACTAAATCCAGGTGATGTCTCTATAAAAATTCTAAAAACTGGCAGATAAAAGCAGATTTTTACCCCAGATTCGATGTTTTCTACGTCCACTGACTGAGCTCGGACACCCTGAGAGACAGAACAACAAACAAACAAATGGAGACAATGAACAAAAAAAACAAAAAAAAAAAAGGCAAAAATAACCCCAAAATTGTAGAAAAAGTGATGAGTCGGATCAACCGCAGACCAGTAGAGTCACAACATGCATGATGGTACGCCGGTATCAGAAACAACAAGGATTAACGGGTAGTTGAGAAAAATCACCTGCAGGAATTAGTCAAGTTATTATAAAAAAAAAAAAAACATTTAATTTGAGAAAATTAAATGGGTTCACCATCTTAAAGATAGTCAGGCAGCAGATAATTCCCAAATCAATCGTCCTGTTAAAGGTTTAGAAAGAAAGAAAGCACCAGAATACACCAGTCTCAGAAACGAAAGGCGCTTCAGACTGAAATGAATGATCTCTATTGAACCCCTGCTGTTTATTTTATTGTCACCTTCTCGGTGGGCGTCACAGGCTGGTCGAGCTGAAATACAGAAACATGATTTAAGTTTCTAAAAGGTTTTAAATTTACACCGATGAACCTGGTTTTATCCTGATCAGATCTTACAGTCTGCTTCAACTAACGCAAAGAACAAGCTAATGAAAGGTTGGAGGTGTTCATAGTCATGCTAATAGCTTTATGACCGATTGACTGATTTTTGACAGTTCTTAACCTGCAACTTTACATTTATTTATTTATTTTGACCAAATTCTGATTTATTTTGAAAAACTCTAAACTTAGTGCTAAAAAAAAGAAAAAAGATTGATTATGGTAACATATAGCTGCTTTCAACTTAAAATTAATCACTTCAAAACTCCTCTATGGATAAATGTGGTTATGATTTTGCTAATTTAAATTCATAAATGTGAGCAAAAATGCCTGCCTTGGTTAAAAAAATATATATATACAAAGAAGGAAATAAGAAGAGAATACAAGAAAGAATGAGAGAAAAGCAGAAAAAAGGGTATAAAAATAAGAAAGCAAACAAGGGGAAAGAGGAGATAATAAAACTGATGAAAAAAGAAAAAGGTATTTTCAAGCGTTCCATCTGTATTTATTCATTAATTCATGAAGCTAGACGCAGAAGCAATGTTCCACTGTGTGTCAGAGAGAACTTGCTGTGAAACATTGATGCTAATTATTAGCAGTAATATGCTACTAATTAGCATAGTTAGCATCGCTAACTGTAAACATCGTCATCGTGTCAGTGATGATGACTCGAGGTTCAGACTCTGACTCGTGTCGCACGTAAGTCTCAAAAACAAAGACTTGAGACTTAAACCCCTGGTCAGGATCTTGAATCTCTTTAACAATCTTGATCTCATGTGAAAACAAAGATGAGGATGATGATGAGGTAAACTAATGTTCTGTCCACATGTAACACACAACTTGGAAAAGAGACCAGATTTGTGTCAATTTGTCACCAAAAATGCAATTTGTTCCTACTTTTTATGTATTTTTTTTCTTTGAAAATCAGTAACGTTAAACTCAAATTTTAAACAGATCTTGACAGCAGATAACCGAACAATATTTTCTTGTTGGAGACCCAACACCATAAATTTTCCCATATGGATTACCATCAAAATAAGATCCAGTAGAAAAAAAATTACAAACCCCAGCTCCTTTAGTAAACTGGATTTTTGAGTCAGTTTTAAGAATTAAGATAATTTTTCTCGATTCAATCTTGATTGGTGCAATAAATAAAAAATCTTTTTTCTTTTTTTTTTTAAACTTAAAATCTCCTTCAGTGAAACTGAAATTATTTCCCCCCCCATCTGCACCCGTGAGGTGAATTAACACCCACTATAACGTTCAGCATCACCTTACTGGGGTCCAGCATAGATAACCTGCGCTCCAGCTGTAAAAAGCACAAAAGTAAAGTTCACCATATTGTTTAAAATAAGATAATCATGTCCCAGAATCTCATTTTCCTCCGTTTAAAAACGGTTGCCGAGTTAGCCTCTCAGTCCTTAGTGCTGTTTAAAAGTTTTAATCGTTTCTCACTCCACTTCTGAATGCAGGTCGGGTTAAAAGTGTTAATGAGCCTCAGCTGCCTACCATCTTCATGTCACTCTTCAGTTTACTGATGCCCGCTCTCTCGCTCTTGGTGGCGCCAGTGTTGCCTAGGTGATGGATGGAGATGGCAGGACTGACGCCGACGTCTGCCTCCCTTACTGCGGACGAGGAAACCAAACACACAGTCTTACATTTTACAGCGGTCCTGCATAGTTTTCCATGTAGTATTTACTGACTAAGGTAGAACACATTAAATGTTTACATTTTATTGTTGATTTATGGAAGATCTCGCTTCATAAAAACTTCAATAAATTAAAACCTCAAGAGAGAAAAAAAAGACACAAAGAAAGAAAGAAAATCTGAAAGAAATAAAAATGAAAAGCAGAAAAAAGCAGAGAAATAAGAGACGGAAAGACAAAGAAACAATGACTGAAATGAATAAAAGTAGAAGACAGAAAGAAACAAAAGAGAAAAGTAGAACAAGACTAAAGCAGAAAGACAAAGAATTAAAGAAAAAAGAAAGAAAGGTGGAGAGGAAGAAAGAAAAACAGAAAGGAAAAAAGGTAGAAAGAAAAGCTGAAATAAGAAATGCAGAAAGAAAACAAAAAGAAACTGGAAGAAAATAGGCAGAAAGAACAAAATAAAGGCAGAAAGAAAGTAGGAAGGAAAGATACAGGAGGAAAAGAAAGAAAGAAGCAGAGAAAAAGAGAAGGAAATGATACAAGGCAGACAGCAAACAACAAAAACAATAGGAGTCAAAGAAGAAAGTGAGATGCTGTACGGAGGGGAAGGAAGGATGGAAAGAAAAAAAGACAGAAGGAGGAAGGGAAGATGGACACATTTAGACAAAAGAAAAAGGAAGAAAGTCTGGACCACTGATATCAAATCCCAGATCTCAGATTTTCTAGGTAGCATGACAACTAGACAATAAATAAAATATATGTAGCCAGGCTGTGCAAATGATTCAAAACTTTAGCAAGAAAGACAACAAGTTGGAGGACTGACCGCTGCGCTGCACTCCGAACTCTTTCCCACTCAGGATGTGGTGCAGCAGATTCTTCAGCTCAGACGGGCTGAGACTCATCAGGCTCTCTGTGGCTTCCTCTCCTACTCAAGCACACAAAAACAAGTCCTGGATGTTCTTCTGTCGTTTTCGATTTGACTCAGTTAGAACAAAGCTGTTGAACCTCTGACTGACCAACGAAACAAACAGACCTGAGCAGCTGAGTGACTGAGCCAGTTCGGTGGCCATGACCTGAATAATGAGGCCAATTCGCAGCCGGAACATCTCGCTGAACAGAGACGGCTGAGTCCTGATGCTCATCGCCAGGTACACCATGATCTCCTAGGAGACGGGCAGGGATTACGACAGGTAGGAGCGATTCACAGGAGGTTATGTGGGGTGGGGGCTCAGTGAGCCACCTGGGTGAGGATGGCCACACTGATGTTGTTGTCGCTGGCCTCGTCGATGAGAGCGGCCAGCTGGTCCGGAGGGATGGGGGCTGTGATGGTCTTCTCTCTCGGCTCAGGAGGAAGTCCCACGGTCAGGTGCTTCTGGTGCGCCAGCAGGTCAGAGCATGCCTAGACAACGTTGGGGAGATGGATTTGGAAACATTTCTGCACTTCTAAAACACATGTGTTTAATAAGGTTTGTACTCAATTTTCAGGTAAAAGTTTTCCCAGACTTTCCACACTTCCAGGTTATACACCGTTTTCATATACAACATACAAAAACAAACTGGAGTTATGGCTGATAATCTGATAGCAGACAGCTTGGACCAGGCTGGAACTTGGAGGGGGGAAAAAAAACGGTACTAAAGGAGGAAGGAAAGACATAAGAAAGAAAATGAGGGCACAAGAAAAATGGAATGTAGAAAAGAAAAAGGGAAAACATCAGAAAGAAAAGGAAGAAGTTAAAAAGTGTCGGAAGAAAAATGAAATGCAGGCTTTGTACAGGTGTCACCAACTCAAATTCAAGGCCATTTGGCTTTTTAAGACCACTATGGATAGAATTTAAGACCAGCATCACAACAGAAATGCACAAAGGAAAATCGCAAATAGAAAATTACATGGGTGGCAACAAAGTGAGCCAATTGCTAAGAGGAACATCGTCCTGTCAACTGGTGATTGATTTGCACTTACAAATGATGGATGTAAAAAAGCTAGCCATTACTGGCTGGCTATCAAGGGTCAAGCTAGCTAGCAAGAGTAGAGCTTGCTTGCTAGCAAGTAAACAGCTAGCTGCTAATTAGCAGCTTAAAGATTAAATAGAGATTAAATAGTCCTCCCACAACAAAACTAAGACCAGTGATTGACATATTGAAGGCTAACTTATTTATTTCAAATTTATTTAAGATAACGAATTGGTGCTTAAAATCAGGAGATAAACATTTCTTTATAGTTTCAATTTCTTTTTTCCCATATTATTCTAGGACCTGGAATTACTGAAATCAAGTTCTGGACTTTTCCAGACTGTGTGGAAACTTGGGTTTGACTAATCTTCCTGAAGTTCCCAGGAATTGATAGCAGCTGGTTTTGTGCAAGAATCCCTCACACGGCGACACGGCCGCTCCGTACCGAGTCGAGCTCCTCCACCTTCTTCTTCAGCATCCCAGAGATCATCCTGATGAGGCCCCACTGTTTGAGGTCACCAGCCTTCTCATAAAGCTCGCTCAGCAGAGAACTGACTGTGGAGCCTTTGCCTTGCAGCTGGGTGTCCCACTCCATACCCCTGAGGACACACACAAACAAGTTGATTACTGTGGACTGCAGCAGCAGTAGCAGTCCTGTTCGACTGCGCTAATATGCATAACTCAAAGTCTTACTTGTCTTTGAAGAGGATGTAAAGGATGTCTGCCTGGTCCTGGAGGCTTTTCGTGTCCTTCAGCAGCTGCACCAGAGCGTCGTAGTCAACGGCTCCACTTTCGTCTCTGGGGATGCCGCTCTCCACTGAGATCGACACCGCCGAGCTCTGGAGAACGGACGGAGGGAGACGCAGTCAGAGTGAGGCCGTCGTTTGGTGCCGGCGAAGAAGAAGAAGAAGAAAGAGAAGAACAGGGAGAACCTGTGTTTCCTGCGGCTCAGAAGGGTCTGGGAGATTCAGGTTGAGTGACGGCTGACAGGAACGAAACAGCTTGCTCGGTAGGTACATGTTGACATCTGGACGAAGTAAACAGGGATCACACTGTTTATGCAGGTTTTACCAACTCAAATTTAAGACTTTTTATAACAATTTTAAGACCATTATGAATAAAATTTAAGACCTGTCTCACAACAAATGTAAAAATGAAATGCAGGGAACCAAAACTGTGAAATTTTTGGGGTCTTTTTGTGGGTCTAGGCAGCAGGCTTTGTGCTTCTCACATGGCATATGGCTGGAGAGCTAGCAAGTTTGTTAGAGAGTTAACTAGCTATGATGGCTAGTTGGCAAACAAAATAAAAGTAAAAAAAAGTACAGGAACCAGACCCAGAAAGGGGGAAAGAAATGTAAAAAACCTGACATCACCAAAGAAAATCTACTGCTCTCTAAGCTAACTAGCTAGAGGGTCATAAGCTAGCTGCTGATGACTTGTTTGTTTGCTTCCCAGCTAGCAAGCAAGTATTGGCAACTTATCTTATCATAGAGTGAGGCGAGTGAGGATGTCTGTCCACAACTCAAACTTTTGCCTGACAAAAAAGTCCCACGAGGAAAAAAATCTTCATAGAATATGAGATTTAAAAGTCTTTCCACACCAAAATTTAAGACATGTGATTAACATATTTGAGGCTAACTCACATTGTCTTAAATTTCTTAAGGCCTTAGTTTAAGATAAATTAATTTAAGATGTCTTAAGGATGCACGGACACCCTGATTGAGGATCATCATCTTCTTTTAGAAACAGAACTCCTGTAACGGCTCACTGTGTATGTTCAGATCCTGAGCCTTGTTCATCAGAGAAACCATCTCTTTGGTCTTGGTGGCCGCCGCCTTGAACCTGCCCAGGCCTCCTGCCTGACGCTTAGACTTCTCGGGGGAAGAGTGAGCCAACAGGTGGTCCAGATACTGGGCGAGGTCGTCCGCTTCTGGAGGAAGGGACAGCGAGGAAACGACAATGAGTAGCAGAAAAGGGCAAATACACAGAATAAATATAAACTAAGAGAGAAAAAGGACTTAACTCACCTTTCTTTAAAAAAAAAAAAAAAAACTTAATTTAAAAGATTTAAAGGTCTGAAAAATCTATTTTTAGTGTGATTTTTTCATTAGCATGCAATTGTTAAAGGGAAATGTGATGCATTTAAGAGAAAAAGCACCAAACCAGCTGTGCCAAGTCATGCTCGCAAAATCAGTTTTATGCCAAAATGTTTTTATTCCAGCATATTTAATTCAAGAAAAAAAAAAAATTCCAAATGAACTCAAGCTACCATGCGTTTCTTTTTATATATATAAATGATGGATTGATGCAAACAAAATGCACACACAACATGCTGCCTCACCACATCCACCATCACCACTATGGTGAAACTCTACACAGGATGAGGGTCAGCGTACACATGATGTAGAAGACAGTGGTGATTAATGCAAGTCTGCAGGTGATTTAGGTTTATGATGGAGCTCCAGGTAAATCACGTTAAAGATATGCTCAGAGAGGTTAGTTTAATCATCATTTACAATGACAGAGAATTAAATCAACTGTAATAATCGGAAACAAAAATCTAAATTATGATTCAGTTTCTTCATTGGGAAATCCGTGCAACAAGAGATAAATGAATTCTTTGTATTTGACACCATGAATGAATTTTTTGAGTGCATTCTACAAGGAATGGTAAAACCAACCAAGAAAAGCATGTAACCTGTAGTGGTGCAAATGTCTTATTATTAGCTGGTGTCACCATTCCTCTCCATCATCCAGACTTTATTCTTACCATCATCACAACGTAATTCATGCATGTATCCATCGCCGTCATCATCATCATCATCATCATCATACTGGTCGCCGTGCCGGCCCATGCTGCCAGAACCCTTACCGTCAAGGAAGCTGAGGTGAGCGCAGCAGGAAGTAGTCAGGAACTCGGACAGCTTTCCCGTCTGGGTCCTTACAGACAGAGAAAGGAGACGGGAAGAAAGTGATTTATGGTGTTTACAGGGTTTGTGCACTTTTCCCACAGTCGAATACAAGAACTTTACAGGTTAAGTTTTCTAACTTTACCAGCGAACAATACAAATGAACTAAAAAAAAAACAAAAAAACACTGTTTCAATTTACTATTGTGTAGTAATTTATTACTGTCACTAATAATGTCCAGTTTTCTACATTCTACAGTAGGGACAATCTTTTTATGTTTTGAAATGTCTCAGTACTCACGCTATACAACTGACTGGTCAGTTGTATAAACATTAATTTAACAAAAAAAAATTAAATAAAAAATGTCAAAATATTGTTTTGAAATGGATGACGGATCAATAGGTCATCCATTGACCCATTAGGAATAATTGATATTCCTTACATTGAAACAAGTCACGTAAAGGTTAATTACCTTTCTGCTCAAATTAAATGCTAAACCTGTGGAAAATGCCACAGTTTGTCCCGTCAGACCGTCAGTTCCCGAAACCACACACACAAAAATTCATAAAGGCGCATATGGGTTCACTGCAACCTCACCAGAGCAAAAAACTAACGTTAAGCACAATAAACAAAGAAAGCTACAAAATAATTTCTAAAAATTGTTATCGCTATGTTTTCTGTTATTTAGGAAATAGAAATAATTTTGGTAAATCTCACTGACCTAAAAGTATTTTTTTTTTAAATTAGTCCCATTTAATTTCAAGCAGTGAGAAAAAAAAATGAATATGACTTTTTATATCATCACCTGAAAGTAACATTTTCAAAATTTAAGTTTTTAATCAAGTTAGTTTGCACTTTCTTACAAACTGTACAGTTCGACTATCAAGCAAATTCAAGGACTTCATACAGAAAAATCCAGCACTTTTCAAACCTTAAAAAAACTAATTTAAAGTGGACAATCATCAAACATAAATCCACCTTGCTCCTCCGTAATATCCGTCCTGTAGCTTCTTTAGCGTAGCTATGACTGCAGGGTCCAGGTCAGTGCGGTCTTCAGCTGCAGCAGAACGAAGCAAAACGGCCATCACAGAGGCAAAGCATGAACAGGTTTCACAGAAGGAACGCTCAGCAGACACAAACACCCACTCAGCATGGTCTGTGAGATGGGAAAGGTGATCGTCGGTCGTCCGGTTATCCTCCATCTGGATGCGAGGTAGGCGATCTCGTTCCTCAGCATCTCCACGATCATCTTGTTGTCCAGAGCCAAGTAGAACTGCTGGTGGTCGATAAACTGTGTTTGGTTTTAGCAAAAAAAGAAAAATCATGGAGGATGAGAGGCTTTCAATGTGAAATCTTTTGGGATTTTAATCCAGATATCTGTTGTTTCTCATTACCTGAGGAGTGAAAGCAAAGATTGTGTTTCTAATGATGTAGAATTTGGAGGTTCCCAGAACTCCTATTCTTCTGTAGGGTCTCCCTGTCAGGCCGAGCCTCGGGTTACGGCCTGAAACGGACGAGGAGAATCAAGAAAGAAAGGGAAGGTGAGGAGAAAATTACATTTTGTGCCACCCAATGTCATGCAACAGAATTTGATGTAAGCCATACATTCTAAGTCTGTATTAGGACTCTTATTTTGAAGTACAAAAGGAAGTAGTTCTTGGTAACAAAAGCGCCTAACTGCTCTTCTTACATCGTTTATTAGGAAATATTTCAGAAACAAATTTATTGAAGCACAAACAAGATATGAGGTTTCTGAGCACTGTGAGAACACTGGCTAAACGTTAGCCGCTAATGTTTAAGTTAGCATCGGGTTTGAAGCTTCCTATTGGTGGTTAGAACTAGAGATGATGCGGAGCTTGTACCGAGTCTGGCGTAGATGTGGCTCAGGACTCTGGAGGGCTGAACATGGATGGGATGGATATCTGCCACGGTCTCCACATTTATACCGTTCTTCATCAGCAGCGCCTTAATCTCATCCGTCTCAGCCAAAATGGACACTGAAGGAGAAAACCAGTTTGTTTATGTAAAAACAATAAAATGTCTGTAGGAGTGAATCGCCCTTGGCTGTGAACTCACCCTGTACAACTACATCAGGCTTAGGGATCGTGGAGAACCGTCTGTTAAGGGGATCGATCTCTCCCGGGGCGAGAAAACCCTAAAAGCACAGAACCATTTTCGGGTTTCTGCAGGTTTCACCAACTCAAATTTAAGACTTTTTAAGAACTTTATGGATGGAAAGAAATGTACTAACTTAATCCAACCAACTGGTGTTAAAATTACACTTCCCCAGGAGGGATGCAAAAAAGCTAGCTACCAAGGGTATGTTAGCAGTGAGTGACAGAACGCAATAAAGTCTGCGTGTGACTCAAATTTATGCCCAACAGAAAAGTTCAGTGAAAAAAAATATATATGCAAGATTAAATAGGACCAAATTTAATACCTATGATTAATATCAACGTACATTTTTAAAATGTCATTTTAAGGCCTTAATTTCAGGCTACAAATTTAACAAGTTTTATGACTTTTTAAGGTTTATTAGAAAAATATTTATGCATTAAATAATTCTGATTTATTTTTCAAAGAACTAATTTATTTAATGTTTTGTAAGCTCCTATAATGGAGGTCCTACCCAAAAACTTCCCAGTATTACTTCATTGACAGCAAGCAGGATTTTACTGAAAGTTTTGAGGCCTTCGGTATTGTCTGGATGAGCAACAGCAAGCAGCATCAGGTTTCTCATGTTTGGTCACCTCAGAGAGGAGTTTTCCAAGGATGTACAAGGATTGACCCCATTTTAGAGGACACTTCCCCATTGGGATCCTTTCTACTGAGTGAGGGTTCACGTACTCCTCTTCCACCTGTTTGAACATCCAAGCACATAGAGGGACAGATTTACAATCACCTAAAATCCATTTTCACTCGAAGTCAGTCTGAAGCTAAGATTAGATATGAAAGACGTCCTAAAGCTTGAAATCCATCACCTTATCTGGAGGGACACTGTAGAGTTCTGGCAGCAGCCAGATCCCATCTTTCTGTTTGATCAGGATCGCCTCCAGCGCCTCCTGGTACTCCTGCACCTGTAACCAACATCAGCGGAAATATACAGAAAACATGTCTGCGTACAAAGAAAGTACAACACTGTTTCAATAATTTACCTACAAAAGGACTTATTTAATAAAAATGTGGTATAGAGGAGAAAAATTAGGCAAATACAAACCCCAATGAAGGACATTTAATTACTGATATCTGACCAAAGTTTAGCTCACAATAACGCTTACATGTTATAGTTTTAAGTACAATGGTTCAGCTTGTTAGTATGCAGGTTTTGTTAATTCAAGGCTTCCAGTCATTTTCATCATACATGCTATAATAGATTGGTGTAGTATTTAGGGTTAAGGTCCTACAAAAGGTACGTTTTCTGGGATGCACACCACTGGGAAGAAGCCAATTGTCCCAATTTCTGAAAATTGTCCCAATTTCTGCTAATTGTCCCAGTGTCCTAATCGATGTACTTGATCAGTGGCACCCAGCTCATTCAATCAAGAATTAGTGTCCAGTAAAAGTAAACAAAAGTGAACATATGTTTCATGTTGGTCACTGAGGCATAAATTACCTGCTCATAACTGTTGCTAAAAATGCCGTCGAGTATGAGATACGTCCAAAACAGAGGCCACTCGCACTCTATGTTCTCAAACAGCTTCAGCTCAGCCGACTCGTAATACAGCCGGTTTGGATCCTTTACGGAGAGAAACACACATCAAGACAAAGGTTTAGAAATTCAGGCCTCTAACAATAGCAAACTCTAAAAGTTAACTATAATCTGGTAGGGATTCAGAAAGGTTAAGCATACAGTTAAAGCATTTCCATTATATTGTCGAATTTTAAGGCCTTAATTTTGGATAAATGACAGCTGGTGATAGTTTTTTTTTTAAATTATGCAGTTTAGTTAAAGGACTCCACTGGTTTCTTTTGAAAAACAAAACAAAATAAACAACAAAGTTTCACACTTTCAATCCTTTAGTCAAAGAAACTAAGAAGATCTGAGACGTGCATTCACTGCCATGGTGACTCAATCTTTTTGTATTCATGCAGCATCCCTCAGTTTATTGCTGCCCGCAGCAAAAAAACAATCACATGCACATTTAAACAAAAGTAACAGCTCAGTTTGCTCCTTCTCAGATGTAACAAGGTAATGTTTTGTGAAAAGAAGAAGAAAAAAACCTGCATGTGTGGGGTTTTTTGTGCTCCTTTTTTACCTCTCGGGGAGTTTTGTGGCCGTCTCTGAGAAACCTGCAGCAGCCGTATCGACCCTGAACACAGAGAGCAGAAGCTGATAAAGACAAGTCCTATTAAGAAAGGACTACAAATGGTAAACTTAATCCTCAGTTTTCATAAGAATAGGTATTTAATGAAAGCTATAGAAAGTATCAGAGCTGGAAAAAAAATTAACATCTCTGGCAGACTGCAGGAACACAATCCAATCAGTGTTTCACCTACTCAAATTTAAGACTTTAAGACATTTTAAGTCCATTATGAATGGATACATTTGCACTTATCCAAAAAAGCTAGCACTTAGCAAAAAAGCTAATCAGCTATCTAGCATTAGCAGTGAGTTAATGGTAGCCTCAAGTTTCTTGAGTCACAGAACGCAATGAAGATGTCTGAGAGCGACTCAAAGTTTCGCCTGACAGAAAAGTCTTGCAAGGAAATAAAAAAAAGAATATACGAGATTAAATAGTCCTATCAGGACAAAAATTAAAACATGTGATTAATATATTATCACCTTCCTAAAATAATGGCCTGAATCATCTTTTGGAAAAAAAACCCCACAAAAAAACAAAAAAACTTAGGTGATCATTTTAGGAAGGTGACAATATCAAAGGCCAGTTTGCATTTTAAAATTTTAATGCCTCAATTTTAGATAAATGAACTGAAGACTTTTTAAGGGCGCGCAGGCACTGTGTTTACTCTCAATGCTTAAAAAACCCTAAAAGAAATTTGCATGTATATTACTTTCTACTGTTTAGAATCAAAAACTATAATGGAGACATGGAGATGAGCACATATTTCTAAAACATTGCAGTTCTTCACTTAAGAAAAACAAAACAAAAAAACAAACAAAAGCCTGGAACAAATCTCCAAATCCTGATTTCTACCATACAGACACACAGCAGACAAGAGGCTACCTGCAGTTTAGAGATGATCTCCTCCTTGGTCATGTTCACTATGCTCATGTCCTCCACAGCGAAAGCGGGGTAGGTGATGATGGCCAGGACTCCAGCGTCCACCTCTTTAGAGATGGACGCTCTGGGCAACATCGACGTCAGAATAGACTGAAAATGAAGCAAGAGAGAATGTTTGAGTTAAACAATGACATTATTACTATTTATAACATGCTGTGTGTGTGTGTGTGTGTGTGTACCTGACAGTGCTGTATGTCATCAGCCAGCGCATGGACCACAGATCCAGGCCCTCCTTTTGCTCCAAACAGGTTGAGTTCATCCAGAGCCTCCAAAGCTGCCTATAGGTCAAGCAGCAACATTAGCAAATAAAAGATTTACTGAATACTCCAATAAGCAACTTTCAATCGTTAAAAACAAGAAAGAAATGTAGGAACAACTTCCAGTGGAAATCCAAATGGTTAGCAACAGGCAATTTAAGATATACACCCAATGCCAATTTTTTAGGTGGAGGGCTGAAAATGTGGGCTTGTTTCTTAAACCTGAGTACCTTCCCGTCAATAAACAGACAAAAAGTCCTTTTGTTACTAAAGGAATCAAAAGCCATCGATCTGAAAGTTTTAGGATTGGTTTTCATCAAGGACAACAAATGGTCCAGTATGGTCCTCTCAAAGGGGCAGCGCTGTCTTTTCCAGCCACAAAAGAGTCATTTTATACCACAATCAAGGAACTATGTTAACTTCTATCGTTATAAAATTTTTTATATGTATCAAATATGACTAAAGAATTTTTACTAACTAATTTAACTCATTGAAATTGGGCCTCTGTCGCTTTAAAAACTCCTGCTCTGAAACTCCGTCTTCAGGAAGTCATCACAACACGGCTCCTCTTTTAAACTTTTAACTACATTTTTACCAGCGTTTCACTGAGAAGTAGCTCATATAATGAGCTCAGTAGATGCACAGTTCTGCAAAGTGTTTGCTAATTTCTGCTGGCTAGTCTGAAGGAGCTGAGTAGGGAAGTCGCAGGGGTTCTGTGCTCTGAGAGGCGAAAGCTTGGAAATTGCACCTAGGAGGAGGAGCTTTGACTCAAAGGCGGAGCTAGGCCCACCTGGGCGTTTTGAACAGCTGAATGGTTGCCATGGGAGATTAAAGGATTTCTCAAACATTCATGAAAGAGTCAAAGCAACACTCCAGTGATGTGTCTGATGATGTGAAGCTGAAAAAGGATATTTTTCACAATACTGCCCCTTTAAATTAAAGTGTGTGTGTTGACTGCAGTGAGAACTTCGTGTGCTGTGTTATTTCTGTGTAGGAGGCTATTCTCAAATGACTGCAGAGAACCTGATACCTCCTGTTTAGTGCCAGCCAAGGACACCATTGGAGTCAGACGGGCAGAGCGCTGGAGTGTGAAGCTAAATCTTCAAAATGATTATTATGAAGCTTAAGGCTTTCTTTAATATAACCTCCCCATCATCAGCGGTCACTTTTAAGTTCTTCTTCTCTTCTCATTCTCTCTCACAAACACCACCTCAGGCCGCTCAACTTCAACCGTCAAAACAAAGCCGCTGCCGCCGCTGCATCTGATCCAGAGTCAGTTCGGAGCGGCCGGGTCAGCTAAATGTCAGCGTAAAGGCCGCTGGAGTGACTGTGCAAGATATTCACGGGCACACCTGTTCTGGTTTTAGCTCCGGTTCAGGCCTCCGTTTAGTGTTATTCCTGTGACTCTGTAAAACGGGAGCTAACCTTAGCCGTGCCGATGGAGCTGGCATTGATCTCTGTGATGCCCTGGTTGGTTTTGTCTCCTCTCTCCCACATCCCATAATCCTGCAGGAGGCCAGACAAGGACGAGACACTCAGAGCAGTTCCAGAACGTAGAGGTGCGGTGAGCCAGGTGGATGAACGGACACTTACAGCCACTTTGTAAGCTGCCTCGATGTAGAACATGAGATTCTGAACGACATCCACTTCGTCTTGGGTGTAGATGATGTGGAGACCTGGAGCAGAGAGACATGGACTTTAGATCCAAGCGCATTCGGGCGTTAGGGCTAAACGGATAGGAGGTCCTTTACTGCACCTGACGCAGTCATCTGAGCGAGGAAGAGCAGGAACAGAGAGGTGGCGTCCACCTGCAGGTGGCCCCACTGGTCGTCGCCGACGACGATGGCGCAGGTCTTGGTGTTGTACTTGGCGTGGAGCGAGTCTTTGGTGCTCCGGCTGTATTTAAACTTCTCCACTTTGTCCAGCTGTGGGAGGAAAACAAAGACGATGAAAAACAGAGTATTTCTGAAATACCACATTTTCCGGACTATCAGTCACAATTTTTTTATTTTTGAATAGTTTGGCCTTTCCTGCGACTTAGGGTGTTTTCACTGCCTTACAGATCATTAGCTCACAGTGGCACGTGGCACAGTGGCAGTCGGCTCTTTCAGCACCAAGGCAGCTTTTGTTTCCAGCAGAGAAAAACCATTCCAGAGCGTGGCTACTGGCCAGGTGGAACAGAATCAACTCGGTTCGATTGATTTGTTCCATTTTCATCTGGTGTGCTTCTCGTTCACACTCCACTGTGTCAAACGAACCAAACCCTTTGAAAAACCTGTTCACCTCCTCACTTCAACTCAACCAAGACTTAGGTTTGTAGGCGGACCAGAGTTTTCATTTTTGGACCCCATTGAAGTTTGATTATGCATTCACTCTTCCCCAAACACACTGTGGAGGTGTCAGACTAGTTTGTTTGACTAGTTTCTTCCTAGACAAACAAACTAGCGTTGGATTAAAGCGGATTAAACAGGGCTGGTGTGAATGAACCCTTATAATCCGGAGCGACTTCATGGCTCGTTTTTTGACTGGTGCTGTGAGGCTTGTGATCCGCGCAGTTACGTCTCCACTTCCTGATCATATATTCTCAAAGGAAGTGAATATATGACTTTGCAGTTGGAACCAAGTCGATGAACGCCACCGCCTCTCTGTCATGCTGGATTTACTGCAGCTCTGCTCTTCACCGGCTACTATCAAGTACGCCAAGCCAGGTCCTTCCCGCTACGGTAGGACAATCTGACAAGGTACCTCAGACGGTCAGAGCAAACTAATTTAAACCACGGACATTGGTACTTTCCAGTTTCCGTGAGTTTGATAAGAAGCAACTAAACACAACATGTCACTGGAACCCTTCATCAGCATGAGCAAAGGCCTCCTCAAGTTCGACAATTTCTAAATAAATGCGGCTTATACTCAGGAAAATTTGACTTTCCAAGCAATTCAACTGTGAAATCCTTTTGTAGGAAAGAAATAAGTGTATCAATGATCTTACCTGCCTCATTATACACTGGAGAACACCTCTCATCAGCTTCACCACGCTCTACAGGCAAAGAGGGTGAAACGTCAAAGGTTTCAACGTACTGCAGCCTACATGAAGATGTTGAGTCCATCCACACACACACCTGTTCCAGCTCATAGGCCTTGGCCTTGTCTTCGTCTCTGTCTGCGTTCTTCCTGTAGGCCAGGCTGAGGGCCCACACGGACACAATGCTGTACACATTGTCTCTGACCCAGGCGTCCGGCTGGTCGGTGCTGCCTGGCAGAAGACCCGTCACCGGATCCTGTCCAACACACAGCAACCACAGTTATGGATGATGAGAAAGCTGAGCAACAGGGATGGAAGGTGAGGTGAAAACAATGACAAAATATCTGGGACAAAAACGAGTGTTAATCCCAACCCATCACAATTTTTCTCTTGTATGATGCCTTATTAAATACTTACATCCAGACACTTCAGTGTGTTTTAATATGATTTTATAAGACAGAAGGACAGAAAGTAGAGCATCCCTGCTAGGTGGAAGGAAAATACACGAGTTTACAATCTTTACAATTACACTGATGTTTATGGTGGTCAAATGTTACAGCAGTATTTTAGGCTCACAACATTCAGTCTGGACTACAGCTTTTTGTTGAATATGGCCTCTTCAGCATCAGCTTCAAACTATCACCTTTTGGAGTTCACCAACATAATTATTGATTCTGGCACTACAGCACACCATTAAAGTGAGAAATTTGAGAAATAACATAATATTAGTGCACAACATATGATCTTTCCCAACCCAATCCCAATAATATTGCAGTTGCATGATGTCTTAATTTTGTGAAACCCCATAGTTTAAACAGATTAATTTAATAAAATTTAAAATTTCCATTCTGTACAGTCTGATCTTTATGAGCTATAAACTCTTATTTTATTATTATTATTATTAAATGTGATAAAGGCCAGGCCTTTCACTTATTTCCTATGATTAAGTTTGAATTAGTCTGCAATAAGTTTAGGTATTATGAGAAATCTGATTCTGACCAGAAGCAGCTGATTGTTCTTTTTCTGGATCATCTGTAGTAGTCATGAATTTAAAAAAAATGAATCGTGCTTCCAGCTCATAACATCTGTAAGATTTGAAAACGCAAAACTGTTTGAAATAAAACGTCAGCCGAATTTTAAGTGCAAAGCCATTTAGCGTTCAGTAGGAAATCTGGACATCATCTACCCGGCAACACGCACATCAGAAATTCTACGACAGCAACAAAATGTCTAAAACTACGTTTCCCATAAAGCCCCGTCACCCTCCTGCTGGATCAGGGTTTGTGTCCAAATATACAGCTGCTTGTTCAGCTTTTCTCAAGTGTCGCTGCCTTACAGCTCATTAGCTCACAGTGGCAGTTGGCTCTTTCAGCACCAAGGCAGCTTTTGTTCCCAGCAGAGAAAAACCGTTCCACAGCGTGGCTACCGGCCAGGTGGAACAGAAGTGCTGCAGTAGAAGTCAAACTGCTGAGGAGTTTTAGGGAAATCTAAGCAGCTGACTCATAAATACCGAGATGCAGAGCAACGTGACTGGACCACCAGAGAGTTTTCAATTGTAACGAGATGTGATAATGGAGGACTGTTGGCTAAGTGCTCTATTTGAGCAGTGAAGTGGACACAGCCACAATAACTGACCGCGTTCACATTCAGATATTGACCTCACATTCAGTTCCTCCTGTTTCAGAGAAAACAGACCCGCGTGATTCAGATGAAAAATCTTTGCAACACCTTGAAGAAGCCAAAAGAACCACATCATCTGTGAAAAGCAAAGATGATGTAAAGAAAAACAGGACGCTCCCCTCTTCACGACTGGCCGTGTTCAAAACTAAACTGACAAAACAAAGTTAAACTTGACAGTGAGGAAACAAATCTGCGAGTTTTTGAAGTTTCATTGTTGAAACGCTTAAAGTTTTTATAGGAGAGATCATACATACGTCCTAATTAATGAGGCAGCAACCGAAACTTGCCCAGTTGCTAGATCAGCTCTTTTTAAATAAAAAAAGGGTGAAAAAAAAATTGGAGATATTTCCCCCCATCAGAACTGAAAGCAACTTTTTTTTCCATTCTGTAGATGGTCTAGGTGTAGGGATGGGCGATATTGCCGAATAATAAAAATTATATCATGTTATATTTTTTTAAGTACCTTGAGAACAATATGCTACATTTTTGGCTTTTTTAATGTAGGATTTGGTCAAATATACAACCTCAAAAACAGTTTTTAAGAACTTAAATATTATGTACAAAACTGAGAATCTTGTTTTTTAAAAGAGAATGTTCCTTTTAAAAATGCTCAACACCATTTTTTGATGTTGCATCAAAAAAAATTGCAAAGGTTTCCTGCCTTAGTAACAACATCCACACTGAAGAGAGTTGTTGTCAGGGCGACATGTTAGCGCTTTGAAATGATGCTGAAAATCTCTCTTTTTGGGTCAATTTCTTGGTGCATCTCAACTAGTGATGCACGATATATCGATATTATCATCGGTATTGGCTGACGTTAGTAATTTTTTTAACATTCGGCCTGATAAGTAAAACTGCATTAATATTACGAATGATGTTTATTTCCACTTAGTTACTGTGTGTTTGAGGAAGGGGTTCCCATGTGATACTTGTTCAGTCTTGTGATAGCGACAGTGATGATGTGCAGGATTACAGAGTGTTAAACTGAAGAAGAGAAGCAATGTAGGTGATGTGGTTGCTTTTACATGGTCTCAAAAGTGTAGCGAATCATATATAAGTAGGGATGCACTGATATGAAAATTTGGGACAATATCGATATCTGATTTTAATATCGCCGTTATGGCCTTTTACTGATATTGTATACATTTCACTACCGTTTCAAAACCTTTGTGAAAAAAACCCCCCAACCAGAATCAGACAGCAACAAGATAAAGATAAATAATGGTTGTTTATATCGGCCCAATATGTTAAAAAAAAAGACTTATATCGGCCAATACCGATGTTAGTGCCAATATATGGTAGATCTCTATATATAATAGGGATATTGATGAACATGTTATCGGTCATAACTAGGGATGCACTATATTAGATTTTTGGTCAATATCCGATATGCCGATATACTAAAACTCATTTGGCCAATAGCCGATACCAATGCCGATATTTTTTTCCAATACCTACTTACTGAAACTAAATGGCTTTTTCTACTGTGGAATTAAAATACTGCATTATCTTTGTCCATTTAGCCTGCTAACAAATGCAAATGCTAAAAAGGATATAACACTTTCAACTTGCTTTCTGTTTAATGTCAAATTTATCCATAACATCTGCTTTCTCGAAGACAATGACAACACTCAAAACAGTGCAAATTTGTAAATCTTCACCAAACAAAATTCAACCTGTTCACAAGCAACAAGTGAACAGGTGAAAAGCACATCAGTTGTGCATTAATACTTAACAGTTTCTTATGACGTGCTGTGCTGGAGACATCATTGTCACTGGTTTGTCACATAAAAACAGAGCCTTTTATACTGGTGAATTATTTTGACAGAATGGCCGATGTCCGATATTAAGCTAATATTGGCCGATATCATGCAGATGATATTGTGCATTCCTACCCATGACAGAAGTACTAATATCAGATATCGGTATCAGCCCAAATTTTCACATCGATTTATCCCTCATATAATACCATTTTGAGCAACCAGCAAAACGTTTTTTTTTTTGTTTGTTTGTTTTATAGGCCACATTTGCCATATTTAATCGTTCAGCTAAAACAAAAATGAGTTTTGCATGTTTTATAATACACAGAAAGTAATTCTAATTAGACTCAGCAGATACGGCCTCAAAGAAATACAGAAATTGGTACAAAGCCGTTACAAATTTCAGCTAAATACAGGTAACAAACAACATAATTTAAAAGAAGATTCTTGCAGTAAGGCGTTTGGAATTTGGAAAGTACCCCAAATTTACAGATGTATTTATTTATTCTTTTTTTCACGAAATCCATGGGGTTAAAAGCAAGATTATGAGCAAACCAACATGTCTTTTCAGGAAGTAATTTCTGTAGTGTAGGTTCTCATGAAAACCTTTACTACATATGCGTTTCTGACATTGCTTTAGTTCCTCTACAGTGACTGCAAACGCGTACAAAAACATTTAAATATGTCAGAGCAGCACAGACTTGCGAAATATAACCTCACCTCGCCCTGTGCATGCTTTACCTTTAACTCTTTTTAGCTTCCGTGTCCTGCTGCAGTGTTTCCAACCACTAAACAAGTTAGCTTAACTCTTAAAGTCATTAAAGTTAATGTAGAACCTCTTTTGCCACTCACTTGGTGCTGCAGGATAGTTTGCTGCACTACCCGGGCATAGTTGTCCAATTTAACGCCAGAGTTGCTCCTACTTCTCATGCTGACAAGTGAAGGTCTCACTTCTTCTACTGGCGGGTACACACAGTTCGGGACAAAAACTGTCTTAGGTTCTCGACAGAGAGGTCATTTTCTGCTGCGCTGTGTTGAATTACTAGTAGCCGGAAAGAAAGACAACTAAGCTGCAGTTTGGCTGCAGCAAACACAGTTGAGCAGCTGGAGGAAGCGAGAAAAGAAAGCGGTGAAACATGAATCCGAGATGAGAGCGCAACCGGAAGCAGCTAATCTCTTCTTCAAAGTAAAAGCATACTTCACAGGAAGTGAGAATAGACCAAAATTTCACTGTGTGATTGTGCGTATATAAAAACTTATTAATTTAAGTTTTAACAATACTAAATTAGCCCAGCATAAATGCCAACCCTCACTTGCGCTCTAAATGGGGTATTCTTACAGGATGTTAGGACCTGGAAATATTTAAACCAAACAACATTTCAGAAAGAGAGATGACCACATAAGTTGCATTCAATAACTAATTTTAAAATTAGAGTATAAACTTGAAAAAAAATTCATTATCATCATTAACTTTTTTAAAATTGAATATATAATTTAGAGACTTCAGAATTGTTTTTTTACAAACAAATTTGAAAATCTAAAACGAAAAAGGGTTGATTAAAAAAGAAGTTAACAACAAAAAGCTCACACTGCTTTTAGTTTTCTTTTAAATGCATTATTTATTGACATTATTTGGTCAATAAATCTCTTGTCTCCTAATATAAGGGCTTAAAACTAAAAAGACTACAACAAATCCCAGAATGCATCACCGTCTACATTCTTTCCTGCTTGGAATCCTTCCGGCTTGAGAACGTTCCTCCCTCTTTCCAGTGCAGATGAAAGGGTTAGTGAATACTTTAAAAATAACTACATAAAGTTTATCTAACTTATAAATTGAGTGATTTCATAATTTAATTTCGATATTTTGCTTTTTTTTGTTTCAGCGGTTACTTCGCCCGGGTGAGGGGGAATGTTGACGGTGTAACACCAGACCAGAGACAAGAGTCTTTTCGCATCTTTTAGCTAACTGTTCGCTTTTAAACAATTTTAAATAGGTTAGTTTAACATAATTTGGCGCAACTCCAATGAGTGCCAGAGAGCACAGTGATGAAAGCAGCAAACGGAGAGTGGCGTACATCTACAGCCCGGAGTACATCGAGACTTGTGACACTTTATCCAAAGTCCCAAACAGGGTGAGGAGATGAATTCAAATAGAAATGGACTAAAATAGCGTTAGCTTCTGTTTGATTTAAATTCACACGGATAAGGTCGGGTTTAAACGGGATTTTCTCAATGTTTTTTATGGCCAGGCGAGTATGGTCCACTCCCTGATAGAAGCTTATGGACTGCTTCCACACATGAGGTGAGTTGTTTAGGTTTACTCTTTAAAACTGTACAGGCAGACGAAAAATATGCTGACTTACAAAAAAACATATTTGTGAACCATTTTAGTGTTTGAACTTATTTTTTTTGGAAAATAGAATGAATGAAACATGCATCCATTTTAATCATTATCCCAATACAAGTCAAAGAGTTGAGTTAAAAAAATACTTTCAAATGTCACCTAGAGCAGAAACAGTAGGTGTTTGAAAACATGGACAATCATGCGAGCATTGGGTTTTTCAAAAGAAGTTGAAACATTTTTAGATACATTTTTAACTTCTGAGGCAGTAACATTCCGACTATATAATAAAGCTGTTGCAGAACTGTATAGCCAATAAGTGAGACTATTGCATCCTTGGTGCACAATGGAGCATTGTGGCATATCCTTCCTCCCAGCAGCCGTCAGTCCTTATATCCATCTCTGCTCCCAACAAAGTCAATATGTGTTTACATCTCTGCTGTCATTTGCCAAGTTTTCTTTTAATCATTTCTTGCCAATAATACCCAAAAAAGAAAGAAAAGCCTGAGTTGGGATTGCTGCTGTTTCTACTATTTTACATGATAACCAAATAAGCTTTGTTTCAAAATATGTTGATGCAGATATACTCTAAGGTTATATGCATGTCTGCTCTATGTATTTTTTTCTAAACCTGTAAAGTAAATTTTTTGCATGTTGACAGTGTAATGCATATTTAGCGGATGTCTGCAAAGCCTATTTAGCACAGTTGCTTTACTTCCCTTAGGTCCCCAGTTTAGCCCTTCATGTTTTTCTGTTTTTTGTTCTCTTTCCTCCAGCGTTGTGAAACCTCGAGTTGCCACAATGGAAGAGATGGCCATGTTCCACACAGACTCCTACCTGGAGCATCTGCACAAGATCAGCCAGGACGGAGACAACGATGACCCCCAGTCAGCCGACTACGGCCTGGGTGGGGAATACACAAACTAGAACTTAAAGTTGCAATTTATTCTTAGCTGGTAAACAGCACCCCAGAAAAAATATGTTTCACACTTTGGCCATCTGAGAGATTCTGTATGCGTTGGTATTTTAAATTAGTTTTAAGTTCTGTGTATTCAGCACAGGCAGAAGTTGCAGTTTGAAGAGGAGAAAAGGGTGCAAACATGTTTGTGGGCACCAGGGGGCAGCATAACACTGTGTTTAATAAAAGTTTTATCTGCTGAGATTTCCATTTCTAACTTTAGAGTAGACTGATCCTGCGGTTAACCCGTTTTGTTTTTGTTTCCTCGTCTCATTCTGTCTTTATCTGTCGCTCTCACACCTTTCCTTCACTCTCATCATCCCTTTGCTCTGTTCTCAGTTATTCCCACTGGAACTTCCTCCTTTTGTGTCGAATGTGATTTTCCCCAGCCCCCGAGTTCATCCGTCCAGTGTGTTATAAAACTAACTCCTTGAGTTAAAAAGTTTCCCATTAGGCACTGGATTGTTTTTGAAGGTGTGAAAGTGCACATGCGCAGAGCGCACGGCTGTAAGGATTTATTCGGCGCATGAACTAGCAGGAAGCTATGGCGGATACCAACTGAAGCTGGACAGGTTCGGCCGTGCTACTTAATCTGTCCAGCTTAAATAAATTTCTAATTAGGAATACATGTGTTACCTGAGCACTTCGTTCACGGGAGACGACGTACTGTGTGATATAAGGTGGAAGCTAAGGGTCTAAAGCGCATACGCGTTCGACATCCTAAAAATAACAGCGCCATACGGTGACCTGGCATGAGAACTGCAGGTGACTCCAGGTGTTGCGGCGGTGCTGTTGATTGGGAACTTTTTCACCAATCGTCATCCGAAAATCCCGGCAGTTTCCGGGCAGCGGTCTCGTGTAAACATAGTACAAGTATTAACTTTGTGGTTTTGTTTTTGACACATTACGCTCTTTTGTCTATTCTCCTTACCTCATGTCTCTTTCTACTCGCAGGCTATGACTGTCCTGTGGTGGAGGGCATATTTGACTATGCGGCAGCAGTAGGGGGCGCTACTCTGACGGCAGCCGAGTGTCTGTTGGACCAAAAGTGTGAAGTGGCCATTAACTGGGCGGGAGGCTGGCACCATGCTAAAAAGTAAGCTCTACAGCTCCACACATAGTCAACAAGTTTAAAACGCACGATGTCGGTTACGATAGAAAAAGGGCCAGACAAACTGAGTCTGTTCTAGTTTAATAGCCTGCCTTTCTCTACTGTTTCTCTTTGGTCTTTATGACGCAGCTGCTTGCTCTGGCACTTAATTTGGTGATATCAGAGGAAAGTGAAGGAAGTACGAAAGCACTAAATTTTTTTGGTTTGTAAAAAATAAAAAAACAACGAAGCGTTTTTCTTTCGGTTCCTTTTCTTTTTACAATTTTGTGTTTATTTGTCAAATAAAATCCCAATTATATACATAGGAGTGTGTGGATGTGACAAAATTTTGGAAAGCATTCGTTAGATTATTCAACTTGGGTCCATGTTTGCCATTTTATATGCCATAAAGCAATTTCTCCAAAAAATATAATATATAAGTGAATAAAAACTATATTAATAAATAAAATATATAAATAATATTTAATTTACCTGATTTATTTAGTCATTAACATGACATAACACCTGTCATGAACATAAAGAAGTCTTTATGAATGTTTATGACTGTTGTCATGAAGTGTTATTCAGTAAATAATGACACTTTTAATGCAAAGTTGATTTAAACGTTGCATTAAAACTCTATTAAAAGTGCCACATTTTCATTAGAGTGTCGTTATTTACCAAATAATGCAAAGTTGACACTTTTAATGGACATTCAGTCATAAACATTCATGAAGACTCATGTCATGTTTATGACAGTATCATGTCAGTCTTATGAACACCCTTTCAAATAAAGTGTAACCCTTTTTATTTACAAAAAACTATATATATATATATATATATATATATAAATTTTATATTTTTTTTTATCTATGTAAAGAAAAATGTCTTGATTCTTTCTATCTTCTGTGTTTTCCAGGGATGAGGCTTCAGGGTTCTGCTACGTGAACGATGCTGTGCTGGGGATCCTCAAGCTGAGGGAGAAACATGAGCGGGTTCTGTACGTGGACGTTGACCTGCATCATGGAGACGGTACGGGCAACGCGCACAGAGATGGAAAGCAGCTCTTTATCCTCCTTAAGATGGGTTTCATTTCTATACGTTGGCTCTTTCTAACTAATTAAAACATTTCAAGTCTTTGTAAAGATTACAAATGTTGAATGCATTTTTTTTACTGGTGGATTATGAATTTTTGTTTTTACTCTGTGGCACAGGTGTGGAGGAGGCCTTCAGTTTCACATCAAAGGTTATGACGGTTTCTCTGCACAAGTTTTCTCCTGGATTTTTTCCCGGTCAGTGAAAACTCTCTGCTTTTTTTTTTTTTTTTTTCCTATTTTCTAAAGACCTGATATCTTTGTTTTGCAATTTAGCACATCGATTTTCACATTTTACTCATCAGACTTCAGGTTTTAGTCACTAAAAGATTTCACTAGATCTTTTTGGACCAGAGCTCTGTTTAAACTGGACTTGTGGTTTTTAAACTAGATCTGTCCAGTCCAGGAAAGTCTAATTTTGATAAGAAAACGTGAAGGAACTGTGATCCTTGTACGATCATCTTCATTCTGAGTCCTTAAAAATAAGGGCGTCGATCTTTAGGCACCGGCGACGTCTGTGACACGGGGCTCGGAAAAGGCCGTTGGTACGCTGTGAACATCCCACTGGAGGACGGCATCCAGGACGACAGATACTTCCAGGTTTTCACCAGGTAAATAAAATCGCTCAAACATAGAGAGGAAGGAAAAAGGTTTGATTTGAAACCTTTTAGGCTTTAGTCAAGCAAAGGCAGCTTAATAATTCTTTCTCTCAGTATTATTCTAATGTTCCACAGAAATCTGTAATCCTTCAATTTAAATTTACTTCTTTAATTTTTCTTAAATTTTTCTTTTCGAAGCTCTAAAACCCTTGTTAGAGGAACGGCTTAGTGCCACTCCTGATAAAGATGTCTAAAAAGCTGTCAAGTCGATTCGGCTTTTACTTCAGCAGCGCCTCTGATGTTGGTCGAAACAATTCTTTCCTAATGTGCCCTGAATAAATGCAGGTGAATTAAAGTGTGAATTTTGTTTAATTTAAAGCTTTTTACGTCTCCTTTAATGGGGAAGACAGTCACTGTACTGAGCAA
Source organism: Poecilia latipinna (assembly GCF_001443285.1). Classification (NCBI taxonomy): domain Eukaryota; kingdom Metazoa; phylum Chordata; class Actinopteri; order Cyprinodontiformes; family Poeciliidae; genus Poecilia; species Poecilia latipinna. The sequence continues at coordinate 151,400 of NW_015113020.1, forward strand.
GACCACTTTAAATACTCCGTCTCCTTTAATCTGGGAAATATAAAGAAATTAAGAGTGTTGAGGTTTTTTTTTTTTTTTTATAGAACTACACTGAAATGTCTCAAATCACTATAAGCTGGCAGGTCAATCAGTCAATCGATCAATCAAATATGTTGATCAGTGTTCCACTTACTACTAATCAAAAGCTGCTGGGTTTTTAGGCTTGATCGAAGGGAGTTCAGTGTTTCAGCTGTTTTGCAGTTTTCTGGAAGTTTATTCCAGAGTTGTGGTACATAGAATCTGAATGCTGCTTCTGCTTGTTTGGTTCTGGTTCTTGGGATGCAGATCAGAACCAAGAAGACCTGAGAGGTTCTGGTACAACAACAGCAGATCTTTATTGTATTTTGGCGCCACTCGGTCATTCATAACCTCCAGTTTTTACCCGAGTGATGCGTTGGGACCAGGTGAGCTCCATCACGTCCGATGACCGTTGAAGGCTTTTGGTATCAAATTGTAACTGTTTGGGTTAGTTGTCGTCTGAATTGATGCCACTGGAAGGGGTATCTACTGAAATGCATGATGGGAGACGTTTCCGCTTGCTCCGCAGCGTGATGCAGGAGGTGCGGTCGCAGTTCAACCCGGAGGCCGTACTGATGCAGCTGGGCGCCGACACCATGGCGGGCGATCCCATGTGCTCCTTCAACATGACCCCTGTAGGGGTGGCCAAATGTCTGCTGAACGTCCTGCAGTGGCAGCTACCTACCCTGCTGCTGGGAGGAGGTACTCTCTCTCTCTCTCCTTCTTTTCTCTGTGTGTGTCTATGTGTGTTTGCGTGCGTGTTATTCTGGCCGGCCATGTGTTTTTGAATGTCCTCCAGATGTAAACGTACCTGTGACTTCATAAAGATCCAGAATGCGGGCCGTATTCTTCGCGTGCGTTTGAATTTTCCTCACACACGGCGCCCTGTTTCAGACTCCTCAGCCCCTCGGCCAGATGATAGCGACTAATTATGCGACACAATGAAGCCATTTTACTCCACTACAATCCGACCTCTCTTCCTCTCTCCCCCTCTCCCTCCTTGTCCTACATACTTTCTCTCTGTGCTGTATCCTCCTCTCCCGCTCGTTTCTTGCCATCCTCCTGATTTCCCTCGAATCCGCCCTCTTCATCATCGCTCCTTCATTGTTTGTTTGGGGAGGAGGGGTAATAAGCTTTTGACTTACACGTACTGTCCTGGAAGCATCCACCAAATAAAGCTGTCAAGACGTGACAAAAATAAAATTGTTACTGTGCTCATCCTTGAACTCATTGCGCCCTGCTTGTTTTGTCTCCAGGAGGTTACAACCTGGCCAACACGGCCCGCTGTTGGACGTTCCTGACCGCGACGGTCTTGGGAAAGACGCTGTCCTCAGAAATACCCGACCACGAGGTACGACAAACGGACCCCCGCGGTCTGTCTCGTACCGCCGCAGTTACTCGCATTTACATATTCCCACATGAGCACAAATGTTCTCATTCATCGTACCCCCTCACACACACATACACACTTGTTAAGAACTGTCCTGCTGAGTCACTCATCTAATCAAAGATGGCTGTTGACTCAATAAAGGGGGTTTGTTTCCAGGTGAGTCAGACGGCCAGGGGGTGCTGACAGTTAAACACAGCCTCCTCTCAAGCTGACTTGTGAGGCAGAAAGGTCACCGACCGACTGTTGGGACGTTTTAAAGGAGAAATCCATGATCTTATTTGCAATAAATGGGGGGGAAAAAGACATTTATGACACTATAAAACATAATGTACACGCATCCTTAAAAAGTCTTAAATTCATTTATCTAAAATTAAGGCCTTAAAATGACTTGACTTCATTAAGGAAGTGCAAGGTGGCCTTAAATACATCAATCACAATTGTATTTAATCTTACATAGTCTATGTAGGTTTTTCTTGCTGGACTTTTCTATCAGGCTAAAGTTTGAGTTGTCCGCAGACATCTTCACTCACTGCGTTCTGTGACTCAAAGCCATTAAAGTTGCCAGGAACAAGCTGCTATACCAGTCAGCCAGCAAACAAACAAACAATCCTTTAACAGCTGGTATTTGGTACCAAATTGTACATAATAGGGTTAGTGGACATCTAAATTGATGTCAACTATGCTAGCTGCTAATGACCACGTCCTTATTAGCAGCTAGCTAGCTTGTAATCAAACAATCCTTTAATTGCTAGCATGTGGCTCATTAGCAGCTAACATATGACTCAGCAGAAGCTAGAATATGGCTATATAACTACCTAGCTAGAAAGTGAACCATTAGCAGCTAGCATGTGGCTCTCTAGCTAGCTAGTTAGATGGAAAGCAAACAGATTAACCATTAGCAGCCACTATACATCTCATTAACAGCTAGCATGTGGCTCTCTAGCTAGCTTATTAGCTAGAAAGCAAACAGGCTAACCATTAGCAACTAGTATATGGGTCATTAATATCTAGCATGTGGCTTTCTAGCTAGCTAGTTAAATGGAAAGCAGGCAGCCCATTAGCAGCTACCATATGGTTCATTAATATCTAGCCAGCTAGAGAGTCTGTTTTCTTTCCAGCCAGGTAGCTAGTTGGAAATCAGACAAACCATTATTAACTTGCATATGGCACTCTAGGTAGCTAGTTAGTAAGCAAACAAACCATTAGCAACTAGCATATGGCTCTCTACGCAGTTACATAGGTAGCTAGCTAGCGCTGTACAACATTGTGCATGTGAGAAGCACAAAGTTGCTGCCAAGAGCCACAAAAAGACCACAGAAACTTCACAGTTTTGGTCCCCTACATTTGTTTTGTACATCTCAATGGTGGTATAGGGCTTAAATTTGATTAATAATTGTCTTTGGTAAAACCCTCAATGCTCACTAGAGCTTAAAGCAGTGGTGCCCAAAGTCGGTCCTCGATGGCCGGCATCCTGCATGTTTTAGTTCTCTCCCTGGTGATAGTAACAACCTTTTCAGCATGTCAATGTTCCTTTTAGGCCTTCTAACGAGCCATCATTTGATCCAGGTGTGTTAAACCAGGGAGAGAACTAAAACATGCAGGATGCCGGCCCTCCAGGACCAACTTTGGACACCCCTGGCTTAAAGTGTTCCACATAAATATTTAAACTGGAACCTAATCTGAGTGATTAACAAAAGCATCCACTTTAATTAAATGTTTAAAATGTGCAAAATTACAGATTATGCATCTAAAATGTAGGTAATCACAGAATCTAAATATAACTATGGAAAGGAAGGAAGGTAAAGAAAATGGTATCAGATTACTGTACAAACTCTCCCCTAGCACATAAAGATTATCCGTTACATTAGGCTCTGCTCACTGTGATGTAAAGAATAGATGTGCTGTTAGGGCTTCATAGTTTTGTAATGGTGAAGCCAGGTTTCCTCATCTTGAAATATGCTCATGAGATCATTGAGATAAGATCTATTGGAGAAAGTCAAACCTCCTTTTTTTTCTTTTTCTTTTAGCAAATGATGCTAAAAGTAGAAAGATGACTCATCTGAAGGCATCAGACTTTATATTTCAGCTCATAGGGATTCGAGGCCTTTTTCCTCAGCAATATTCTAAGGATTTTCTTCACATTATGAAACCTCAGACATCATTTTAATTCATGAGGTCAATAATTTCTAATTAATCAAGTTATCCTTGTTGCTTTGTTTAAGTGCACATGTAAAACCTTTATATAAGAAAGAGTCAAGACTCTCTTTTGACTAATTTAGCCATTTAGATTTCTATTTTCCTAATAGCTCAGTAGATTCCCTTAAACAAAAAACCCTCCTTAAATCATATTTGTTGTGTATTTCTCATAAATCGCAGTGATATCAAGTATTCAAACTGGTTTAAATGGTTAAAATTGAAGTTGTTTTACAGATTTATACAGAAGAGAATAGTAATCTGGAAAGTCTTGCAGCACTTCTGTGGCAGTAGACGAGGCGTAGCAACTAAACCGACATCTGACGGCTAAGCATCGACTGCCTTGTATAGCTCTTGGTCTTTGTTTGCTTTCTTTTCAGTTCTTGATGCAGAACAATAAGTGATCCTTGTAAGAAAGAACAAGATCTTTTCCCCGACCACAGGATGTGCCATTTGACACGGTCATTTAGAGAACGAGTGCAAATCTCAGCATCCATTAGGGTTAAGGAACTTGGTGGCAGCTGGAACATATTACTCAGTGCAGTGCACTTCCAGTGGGTGGATCAAGCCTATTTGCTTAGTTAGAACCAGCTGGTGGTTTCTCTTTTTGACACCAATCTTAGTGATCGGTTTTGATTTCTTTCTTCTTTTTTTTTCTGCCAGAGAAGGTGTCGATTATTTCAGCAAGACAAACCAACATTATGTCCCACACAATGGCTTCTGAGTGAAAAAGTCCAAGCAACATTCGGCTGAGATCGAATGTTTTATGTTTCACCAAGATCATCTTTGCCGTTGTGGTTCTAGAAAGAGTTCAGGGAAAAAATAATGGAAGTCAAACGCAAAGTCCTTGTGAAGATAAAAAGATGCAATGTGTGTGTATGCCTGTAATTGGACCAAGATGAGGGTAGCTCTTGTTTCTCCTCGTCGCATTCAATGGTCCTAAATACCCTTTGACCTCATTAAGGGGCACTCGTGGAAAACAAAGCGGCTATCAGTGCGGGCAGCTGCTGCAGAAGAAGAACACAAGGAGGCTTGAGTCAAAAAACAAACAGAGGGGCGTCTTAGCTTCATACTAACTGTGTTTTTAGTGTGCAGATGTTTATTCCTTATTTTTGCAATGTTGCAGCTCTTCAACTCTGCACAGAAGTGTGTGTGCCAGTGTTTTTCTGTGGCCGATAAGCGGGGCATTTATCCATGATGGCCAAGCAAAGCTGAAGTCCCAGCGACATGGGGGAACAAAACCTACCTTTGTACCCTCCTGCCCTACTGTAGACTACATGAATACGCACATTCATTACTGTCGGATAATGCCCCGGCCTGTTTTCTAGCGTTTTCACGCGCTTCATTGTATGATAAGTTTGGCCTCGGTTGTGAGGAAGCAACTGTTGGTCAAATAGGAAACTGCTGAAAGTGCGTCCTTATTGAAGAAAGCTCAAGTAGAAGCAGACAAAATGTTTACTACGTTCATGCTTTATAAACGCTTTGCCCTGCAGAAGTATCCATATGTGTTCAACTTTGTCACATTTCTAACATTATGACAACAAACATCAACATATTTGATTGGGACACAAATGAGCACATCAGTTCTGAAGTAGAAGAAAAATCATTCACAATACTTTCACACGCGGTTGCACATTCAAACAGGCTATAACAAGGTTCGTTTCATCGCCTCAAATATGTTAATCAGAAGACCTAAATTTAATCTTGACTTATAGAACAGTCCTGTATGTTCTGTATATGTTATTTTTCTTCTTCTTGTGGAGCTTTTGAGGCTATTGGTAACGCACTGCTAGCATAACCTTGCCAGCAAGCTAACTTTTTATGTTTACAAAAAGTAAATGCAAATTCATCCCCAGTTGGCTGGACAAAGTTTGCACATTTCTGTGGAGGTATAGGTCTTAATTTCATTCGCTGTGGTCTTAAAAAAGGTCTTAAATTTGAGGTTGGCGAAAGCTGCAGAAAGCCTGTTTAGATCGCCTCTAAATAGTTTGTGTTTAATTGAAACCAACATTTTTGCCAGCAACAACATGTTTTGATTGTGAAAATACACGATGAACCTGAAAATAAGAGTCAAAGAACTCATCAGTCAAAGCGAGGCAGTCACATCAACAATGGTGCTGCAGTATTAAATGATATCAGACAAAATATTGCAGTGCAGATAACCCACACAATGGCTGCATGCGATATGCTTCAGTATCAAACCGTAGCAGAGGTAGAAGTTGTGTTGATAGCCATAAAACCCCGTTGACTTGTATTGTCGGATAGCTGTTAGCTGATCCTGACTGACCCTCCATTGTGTGATGCAGGTCGATGATGGCAGCGTGCGAGTTAAAGGTCAACAGTTCACTGCTTTCTAATAATAGCAGTACGTGTCAGAGGTCAGGTAGTGTGTCTGAGTCATATTTCTTGGTAAGAGTGAGTGAAAATGTTCTTAAAACGTTTTGACTAGATTTCTGCTTGACAACAGATGGTGATAACATGACATCGGTTTTATTTATGGAGGGGAAAAAAACTAATAAAACACAAAATTAACAGTTTTTTTAATTTTGAAGAGTAGGAGAAGAAGAAAGTGAGGAGATGTGGTCAGTTTGTCCTCCAGCAGCCTAAGACTATGGCAGCATAATTACAGAATCGTCTTTCTAGAACGCAGTCACCGCCGCCGGAGCCGACCGTACTCTCCATCTCTTTACTATTCAGAGCTCGGGCCAACTCTTTTTATCTTCCAGAGAACAGGGTCGAGCTCTAACCTCTGTGGTACTCCACAAGTAATGCTGGAATGTAAAGATTTGTCATTTACAAGAACAAGCTGGAATTTGTCGGACACATAAGATGTAAACCGGCGGCTTGTGTCGCATGTTCAAACTTTCCATGAACAAGAGTTTGTCAACATTCAACCGGCTCCCCCCCGACTGTACGGCAAATCTATTAACACCGCAAACCGAACATTTTGAAGTAACTTATTTGCCTTCGGATGTGAGAAAATTAGCTTTAGCTTGTTAAATATCTTCAAAAAGTTTCAAATCCTCGCAGTAAAACAAGTAGGCGTCAAAGAGCAATAAAGTCTGAAAAGGTGAAACATAAAAGGTGAAGATATCAAAAGTGGCAGAGCTTAGTCTGATCTAAACGATGAGCTGTATTCTGCCACCATGCCACGATTTAGTGTTTTGTTTTTACCTTCAGCAAATCTCTGACCAGTAGTTTGGTTAACACGTTTTCCCTCGTATTTTAGATTTCTTGGATCACTATACTAATGACGTCAGGTTCCTCCTTGTCTGATAAAGGTGGGCTGAGCTGAGCCCCTCCCATTGCATGCTGGTCAAATACACAGAGTCTGCACTTTTCAGCGAGATGTGATGGTGCTTTTCACTCCAGACAGCAAACAGTCTCAGGTCATCTTCCGTTTGTGGAATTTTGCACTTCAGCATGTTAACGCTGGTGTCATTTTGTACGTTAATTATTCATTGTTTTTAGCTCCATCATGTTGCCGGGCAGTTTTTGAGCCAAGAAATAAAGTGCATAACAACCGCTGGCATGCTATAAAAACAAATGAGAAACATATTTTTTTTAAAAGTTTTCTAATATGCCATAAAGTTTCAATTTCCAGCACAGTGAAGCAAACATCCCTACCAATAAAAAGGTATTATTATTATTATTATTATTATTTTATTTTATTTTTTTCCTTCTACTTGGAAAATATTGATAGAAGTTGAGCCAGTCTTCTGCCACCGATTCGTCCCGTCACTCTCTCTGGTGAGATATACAGTAAAACACATCCCAGCAATACGAATTCCCGAATTCCCCTGGATTCTGGTGAGGCCAGCAGAAGTAAATATGAATGCGTGTCCGTCTGAGAGCCGCACAGGAAGGGAAGGACGTCTCTGGCCCCCAGATTGGCAGCAGGGACGCGTTCCGCCTCTTCGCTTCCTACTTCCTCGCTTCCTGTCTGCGACCACTTCCTGCCCGGCCCCTCACTGCCGTCAGAGTCGCGCGGGCTCCCCGGAGTCACGGACTCAATCGCAGGAAACGTCACCGGGCACTGGCGTTTGGGTGTGTTGTGATTTTGCAAGAGGATGACGGCAGGGTGATCCTGCTTGTGAACGGCGACCAATAAATGTGAATGTTTTACTGGAACATTCTTCAGCGCTAATGGGTTCCATGAACATTGGGCTTCTATCAAAAGTAATCTGTAAGCTTCAGGAAGCCAGGGCCTTATTGCTGTTTTTGTTTAGCGTGTGTTTATTTTTCCATGTTCGTGGTCGGGCTCCGTCCAGGAGGACTGGAGAACATTTTGTTTTCCTGTCAGGCGAGATGCTTTGCTAATCCTCCTGGATTCATAATCACAGTACTCCAGCGTTTTCTATTTAGTTTGTGAAAATCCTCTGGCCAGTCAGTCCATTTCACTCACATCGCCAGCAGTTTTGAGAAAATTGATATTTGGATTACAACGCACTTTTACTGTGTTTTCACCCCAATAATCTGGTTTTTGCAACATTTCTTACATTTTCAGCTGCTGCGGTTTGTTTTCACACTGCACTGTGTCAAACGAACCAAACTCTTTGAAAAAACCTGTTCCCCCTCCTCGCCTGTGGTGGCGCTCCAACGAAAACGACTGAAGGAATCAACATAAAAATGTCTGAAGAGATGTAAACAAACATGGAGTAGCATCAGATTTCAGCGGTTGGAGCATTTCTCTTTAGTCGTTGGCAAAAAAACCACAAGACATTTCTCCCACTAACGCTAGGCTCTTGCGTTTGTTGTGGTTGTATTTACCCAGAATGCCCTGCGCTATAGTTCATGTCCTGCTTTTGGAGTGAGCTCTAGTCCACTTGCATCCACCGATGGATTCAAACCGTACTAGAGTTTGCTTCAATAGAACCGAGACCTCGGCTTTAAGGCGGACCAGAGTTAGCTTTTTTGGGGGTCGCATCAGAGTTAAATTCAAGCGAACCGGACTTAGGGTGCATTCATACCAGCCCTGTTTAGTTTGCTTTAATCGGACTCTACTTCGTTTGCCCAGAAAGGTTCTGGTTCGTTTGTGTAAAGGCACAAGGCGACGAGGGGGAGGGGAAGGGAACAAGTTTGGCTTAAACCTTAACAATTTTGGTCCCCAGTCAAACCAAGTCTACCGGTCTATAAGGTGTGGTGACAACACCCGTAATTGTTTTCCCAAAGTTTGTGTAGCACAGTTTAACCCTGTGACCCTTCAGTGGAGAACTAGCATGTACCCCTCTGTTTTCCACAAGCACACAAATGTAATCTGTTGACTACAGGGCCTTTAAAGGAGAACTGTCAGATGAGTGTAAAGAGGACGAAGCGATGAAATGGCAGGGAGGACCAGTCCAGATGTGAAGCCTACGTGCATTATGTGACCACGATTTGAGTATCGGACTGTTTTTTTTCCTTCCTAAAAACATTTATTAGATAGGAGCATGATAGCAGATGCAGCCCATTTGTTTTCCTGAGACATTTTTCCTCTCTGCTGCGCGGCTCGGCGTCCTTCATAGCAGGGGATCCTGCTGATCGCTGTAAAAACAAACACCCGCAGACGCAGCACTGCTGTCCACAGATGGGCCCTTGCTCAAAAAACACATACTCCGACTTTCTCTGAGGCGTGTTTGGATTACTCGTGTATAAACTCCATTCACGCGTGAATCAATGTGTCTGCACCTGACAAGAATGGATGGCCACGGACGTTGCGTTTTGTCTAGAGTTTTACGGCTTGCACTTTTCAAATTCTGGACATTTTTGGGAAGCAAACTAAGACAAATGAAATCATGCTCTGAAGCAGAGTTGATAAAAGAAGTAGAGAAACTATGTCAGGTTGTCTTTCATGCTCGTCTGGGGGCAAATGATTTCTCATAATTTGACACAATGAGGTGTTCTGTGAGAGGAAAGTCACAAACTACAAATAAAGACTGGTTTTGGAACAGATGAAGCTGGCTAACATTTTTACATTATGTTGAAAAACCATTTCTGTGCCAGGGAACTAACAACTTCATTGAAATTTTCCAGTTTTGCCAAGAAGAGTGGTCAAATATCCGTCTCAGAAATATTCCAAACAGTGTTGATGCCTCAAGTGCATCCACTTAATTATTTTTTATTAAAATCACTTCACCCTGGAAGAAAATGGCTGAGATGCAGCATAGGTTTCATGGATAAAATGACAGGATGTGAGTTTGGTTTAACAAAGTTTGATGTCCATTATGTCACATTAATAATTAGCTTTACATTACATTAAAGTGGAGTTTAGTCTTCCCTTTGATCACAGCATTTTTTCTGTAATTAGTGTTTCTCTTGAGAAGTTTGTACAACCAGTGAGTAATGGAGTAGAAGTGGAGGGTCTGTGTTTGGGACCATGGCAAAAGAAAAACAGCTTTTCCCCTATTCATCTCCCAGAGTGTCTCTGCTCAGGACACAGGAGCCAGTCGGTGGGTATTTTCTGTCTGCTGACCTTGTCCAGTTACGTTGATGTGCTGCGTCACTGGAACAAGCACCGGAGTTTATCTGTTCCCCTATTGTTCCCTCATTCTCACATGTTCGCTCACATTTTGTCTTTTTCAACCGTGCTCCGTACGATCTGGAGATGGATTCGCAGGGTGTGGACCTGTCTCCCCCTCGTCTCCTTTCCGTCTCTTCCTTGGTCATCCAATGCAAACAGGCTGCCAGCAGGAGACTGAGTGTGAGTGTGTGTGTTGTTGGACTGCAGGAGATGGAGCACTGAGTTCATGGGAATAATTTGGACGGGTCTCTGTGTGTGTTAACTACACTCACATTGAAAACTGGTGGTAAGACACTAGGATTCATGAAAACAAACAAACTGGAAGCAGATTCATGAACTTGGAGCCGTACATGAAATTTGCATACTTTCACCTTGACTTTGATGTCATATTGGGGATGAACTGTTCTTTTTCTGCCTAGAATGATTTGTACAAAAATCAACTTCATACTAAACCCTGTAAGAAATGTATAAAAAGCTCAAGGGCATTTCTACAGCTAAGCTAATATTTGGTTAAGTATAAAGCATACAGTTTGTAGCTGTCAACAAGTTTCATGTATACATCTGGCAGGATCTCTCACCACTCGTTTTCGCAGTATCTGTTGGTTTTTCTGTGGAATGGTCTGGCACCGTTCTTAAATTTTGAGGGTTGAGGACGGGGCAGTTCCAGAAGCTCAATGTTGGCCTGATGCACTAAGTTCAAAACAGGTTTGGATGTGTATTTGATATCATTCTCCAGTTGGAAGAATGAGTTTCAACTATCTGACCCAAATTATCACCCTCTGATGAGAGGTATTTGGAGAGGATGTTTCTTTGAGCTCCAAGGTTAAGGCTTACCACAAGCTGGAAACTGCTGGTACTTAAGTGTTATTACACATGGCGAAGCTCATTTTACATCGCAGTAACCGAGGGGCTCCTTACCGAGAAAGATGTTCCAGCTTCAGAATCGACACAATTTGCAGCAATACCTCATGGACAAGCCAAATCCCTTCTGGAGAAATGTTTTACAATCAAAGAACAGAAACTGGTGGTGGAGATAATGAAGAAGCAAGACTACCTCCAGCTTGGACACTATTGGGTTTAAAAAATGCATTGAGTGTGGTTGAAAGCAAATTATTAAAATGGACTCCAAACATTTCTAATCATAAAAGGGTTCAAAACCTGTTTTGTACCTTTAAAATGCGTCTTGAGTTGCTCAAAGTACATGTATTAGTGGATGAATCGCACGTAAATCCAGGTTTCTGCTGTTTCGCCAATTCAAATTTAAGACCTTTTTTAAGAACGTTATGGATTACATTTAAGACCTGCATCACAGCAGAAATGTACAAAGGAAAACTGCATATTTCATGTTGCAGTAGTGCCAAACCATCAGATGGGTTGGCAACATCTGATGGTTATTGCCAACCCATCTACAATGTTTGTCTAGCCTTTGGCAAAGACAAACATTGTAGATGCGAAAAAGCTAGCTAGCTAGCTTATAGGCAGCTAGTTAGCAATAGCCTCAAGCGCCTTAAGTCATATAACCTAATGAAGATGTGACTAGAAATTTTGCCTCTGTCCCACGAGAAAAATAAACTGCTTAAAGCTAACTCCTAATTCTCGATTGAATTTCAGATATTTTAAGGGCTCCATTTTCAAACTTTCTGAGACTTTTTAAGGAGACATGGACACCCTGTAAATACACAAACTGATGCCTTCACATGCATTGACTCGCCTTCCCTCTGACCCAGTATTAAACAAAGACAGTGTGGTCTTTGTGTCCAAATAAGCAGAAATGTACTCGTGCTGCATGTTAGCTGACTTCTGCTGTGTAAATCAATGTTTGTTGCCAACAGATCTTCAAAGCTCTTTTCTAATGAGATCTACTGACTGTACTAAAAATTGGAACAACACATTACCTAGAAAAAACCCCATATGTTTGGATTTAGCAGTCAGGAATCTTTTGTGCTTGTCTTTTCTGGAGGTCACCTTTTGGTTTCACATACTGAGGATTGGATTGTTTTGTACCTTTGTTTGCCTCTTGTGAATGTGGCTGAGTTCAACTCGTTCCTCGTTAGATTTCAGTCACCTTGGCTCTCTTGGTATGTTCTGGTCAGTTTTCAGTTCCAAGGTTTTCACAACAGGCTCTGCACACGGACTGACGCACTTGTGGTCAGTCATGGCCTCAGAGTTTGTTTTGCTCTCACGCCACTGACTCATGGCCCAAGCCAATCACCGAAAATACTTTCTTTGCCTCTCTTCTCCCCTCCCCCCCAATCTGACAAGGCTTGGATCAACTTATGATTAAACAAAGTCTCTAGATTTCCACCTGTTTCAGTTTTTTCTCTTGGCTGTGGTCTGACTCGACACGAAATGCCAGGGAGACTTTGGCATTTGCTGAAACAATCTCTGAGCCTTTTTGTTCTCATTTGCGAAGCTCCGACCGTTATGGTGGAGGTTTGATTGATTTGTGGTTCCTCCTTTGTGTTCTGGGTTGCATTTTCTTTCTGTTTGTGAGGCAGACGAGACTGTTTTAAATGTTTGCCTGAGCGAGTAAAATTCCCTTTCAAGAAAATGAGTTCAGAAAATGGAAGTAACATGTAGCCTTCTTATAAGTTATCATTCCTCTAACAATGAGAATGTTAATCCCTTCTCCAGACATCCAGACTTTGGTAACAACATGTTCTTTAATTTACAGCTACCTAAACATGTTGCATGAATTTGCATTGCATAACGAGTTTATTCTCTTTATCCCATACCGTCAAAGCTAATGTATCTTTTTAAAACTAGATGTCCATTGAAAGATTTTGCTCTGATTTTGAATATCTACACATGTGCAGTGCACAGGTTGGCAGAAAGCAATCATTGTTGGTGGAAACCAATTAGTATGCCTATAAAGATAGGAAAGATAGGAAAACTGGGATCCGTCCCCTCTTTTTGCATTTACAGTTGTGGATTTCCAGATTTTCAGCATCAGTCGACCAGTGTTTGGCTTTTTTTTACCCTCCTGACCCTTTTCCACTACTACCTACTTTACACAACTTGACTCTACACAGTTTTCCGTTATAGTTGAGCTACCAGTTCTACGTGGTTGGGGTTTTCCCAGCAGGGCTGCCCCAGAGTCTGAAAAGTAACGCAGTGTGGTCTGTATGTGACAAAATGAAGACATTCCTCAGCATATTTTGAGATTCAAATTTGTAAAAAACAAAATGTGCAAACCTCAAGGTAGAAACGATCAAATTTTAACAAAGAACACGAAATGAAACCTTCATGGAAGCTGACTGGATATTTTTTTGGTCAAACAAGATACACACTTAATCGGGGTTTTAGGACAAACACTTCTGCCTTTAACCCAGAAGTGAGCTTGTTGCTATGGGTCTGCATACATTCAAAAAGTACTTTGTAAATCATTTATAGCAGGGCAAAAGAAATCTTTCAGTGAAAACTGCAACAAACAAAACACAGGAGATAACACTCTTTGAATTTACTCATGAAAGGTTCTTTTTTGTTGTTTTTATTGAGGTGCCTATGTTTTATTATTTAAATTTAATACCGAATGTTAAGTTTCTGATCATGTGAAACTTAAACCAGGGCTTGCTTACTGTAACATGCATAATATGCCAAGAAACACACACAAATCAGAGATGTTGAAAAGAAAGCCAGCTCGATCGAATTGATATCACCCTGAATCTTGATGAGACAACAGCATAAAGGGACAGACGGTATTTGAAAAACACCAAAGCTTGCGACGTTGATCTGTGAATGCACACATGTCTGCAGTTTTTTACAGAGTACGGACCAGACTACTCGCTGGAGATCAGTCCGAGCTGCAGGCCAGACCGCAACGACAGCAAACACCTGGAGCGGGTCATCAGCACCGTCAAAGGTATCAAAGATGTTTGTGTTTACTGGACTCTCCAGGTGCGTCTCTGTGTGGGTGTGGAGCGTAAACAGGTGTGCGCCTGTTTGTGCGGACGTGAACCCTCGCTCACCTACGGCCCCTTTGTCTCTGCATGGCTCTTTCAGTGCGTGGTGTCATGTGTCTGTTCTTGTCGCTGTGCACCTCTCTGCTGGATGAAAGTATAGCTTCTTTAGTGTTTTGTTCCTTTGGCTCTTATCGTCCCTTTGTGCATCTTTGTATGTATGATCTGTTTTTTGTTTTGTTTTTTGTTTTGTTGTTTTTTTTTGGCCTGTCCTCTCAGTCACCTTCTGGTTCTTAACAACGCGGTATTCTTTCAGATGAGTCTGTATGGTTTTATGTTTGAACTAAATCTTCATCCTTGAGTGTGTGTCTGTGTGTGTGTGTAGCGACTTGTGGTTGAGTGTAAAGTCAGCCTTTTGGTCTTGATGCTGACAGCCCGCAGCTCTCCAGAGATGTTGCAGGAAGGTGAAGCTGAAGTGAAAAGTTGAGCGGCAGGAAGATTTCTGTACGGTGGTGCGATGAGGAAGGAAACAGCAAAAATCTAGACAATGCTTACAGACTTATTTTCGCTTATTTTCATCCAAGATTTTGGAAGAAAAAAAAATCTGACTAGGAACACTGTCTAGACGTGTAAACCACAGACTAACACAGTATTTATTTTTGATATGGAAGTTAGCTTGGTCTTTCGTGAATTTTTATTAAAAAAACAAAAAAAGAGATTTGCTTTATTAGCAAGGTGTAATTTTTTTTCTGATTACACCTTACCAAGCTAAGCTGGATCTATTTCATATATTGCAAAGCATTCACAATGTTATGGTTAGGATTTTTATTGACACAAAAGGTATTTCCTGTGTCAGCTGATCACAGTATGCTCAATCAAGGCCAGGCTCGTGCTTGAAAACTCTACTTTAAAGTGCAGTAGCACTCTACAGTTCACCAGTTTTACATTGTCTCTATCAGTATCGTGGTTTTATCCCTCAAAACTCTTTGAAAGCAGTTCCTGTTAGAACTCGGTAAAATGCTAGGCTAATGCTAGCATGTTTCTTCTCTGTTTTCGTAGGTCTTGTTGATATTTGGAAACATAAGAGTTCCCGTTAAACATGTGGATAAAGCCTACAGGAAATGCTGCTGTTCTTCCACTTCGCCACCAAATGTTGGGCTTTGGTCTGAATTTGTTTTCACGACACATCCAGGGATACGTTATGACAGAGTCGCACGACTCGGACCAGGAGGAGCAGCAGCAATTTGATTCTAAACAGGGAAAGAAAAACTCTTGGACTTCACTATAGTTCCTAAATGTTTGGAAGTGCAGACAAAGTTCCTTTTTCCACGACTTCAACCATCCCACTTCATCCAGCATTCGGACCAACTCACCTGATTCAAAAGAGATGCTGTGGTGGAGTTAGTTTGATAATCTTTTTAAATTAATCAATTAATCATATTGTATTAATTGTAGTTTATTCTGGCCTGGTTTTTATCTGATGACCATTTGTGGGGCAAACATTTACCTTGAGTACAGAGGAGAAACTCACTTTTCTGGCACCTGTAAATTCATTCAAGAGATGCCACTCTGCTGGTGGAAGAACTGGGATTCAGTGTGAAAGCAAACCCAGACTACAGGGAAGAATGTGCTCTTTGATTGTATCTGAAACAGTGCGGACATGGCAACAATTAACAACTCGGTCTCTTTCCATTTAAACGCAGAAGATCGTTTTGCTGTGGCAAAGGACAAAAAGCCTGCTGGGAGTAGATTCTCTTTACCCGAACAGGATTCGGTTCCTCCAGGTCACATTAAAGCAAGAGATGAGGAGTTTATTTGGCAAAATGTGGCCGGCTTGGAATCAGTCGTTACAAAAACGAGGGATTGAAAGTATCTCCGCTGCTTAGTCATACGGCTTTTATTAGGGACAACAGAGGCCTGGTGGATGGAGCGAATGAAAGGGTGGAAAAAGAAAATGGGAAGATGGAGTGAAAACAGGAACTTGTTTTATCTGTTGTTCCCATTTTTTTTTATTTGAGTACCAAAAGTGGTTGTTAAAGAACTTAAAACCATTTAGTCCTTTTTTTTTTTTCTGAAATCTTTGGTTGTGCAATTATGTCTAGTTTTAGAGCTTCCATTGGCATACATCTGCTAAAAATCATTTGGGAGACATAAACTTTGTGCCATTTATTCTGTGATAAAACTATTTCTTTTCATCCCTTTAAATAAAACCAGGAGATGAGGGGCGGGGGGTTGGGGTCCATCTCTTTATTCTCCTGACATTTCAGACATGTCACGTCTGTTTTATGTAGCGACCTCCATCTTGCAGCCTCAGCCTTTCGCCATGCAACATACGAGACTTCAAAGTGTCAGTGACAAGTCGGTATGTTATACAGTAAATATCGGGGCGCCGAGTTTTCTCTGTTTCTGATTATATGAAGACTGGCATGTCTGCTCGACTAACTGATATGCCTGCTCACAAGCGCTGGACTCAACAGACACACACCTCCAGGCAAACCGGTCCGCATGACATCACCGGGGTTGGATAAGTGTTCCTCTGGTCTGGACACAACGTGCCGCTTGTAAACACCGGTTTCAAAGAGAAATTGGGCAGTGTGTGTGTGTGTGTGTGTCCACATCTGCTGCAGCCTGTTTTGCTCTAGTGACCCACAGACGAAACGGTAATTCATCAACAAGATCACCTGAACGCAAATGGTCGACTGAAACGTGTAAGTTTCACGAGACGTCACTGAAAACACAAACTGGAGAACGTGAGGTTGTTCAATATGTTTCAGTCATTTTTATCTTTAGATGATCACAAAAACAACGTCGTCCTCAAAACGACAGTGAATATTACCAAAATTATTCTGAACTTGGTGAATAATTGTGTT
>NW_015113020.1:172837-189926 GCF_001443285.1 Poecilia latipinna
ATTATGGGAAAATGAAAACCCATTTTGTCCCTATTCTCAAGAATCACTGATTTAATTTGTTATTTGTTGTTGTTTTCACAGCCAAACAGCTTGTAGATTATGTGGCTTATTAAAAAGTTTGGTATCGGCTTTGTAGAATAAAGCAGCTAAGACCACAGAATCTCACTGTTTACTTTAATTTCCACCACAACTCCTCAACTTTCTGATCTTGGTTACTAAGATCTAGTCCAGGTGAAAAAAGTAAGACCTTATTGATTACAAGTGTTTTAAAGGATTCAAATTTAACCAATATTGCATCCAAGCAGCCATCTGAAATGGTGATTTTGCAAACATTTATATGTCGATAATGCCTCAGGTTGATTATATCATGTTGCCCTGTTGTACAGCAAGGAAGTGAGTTTATGTGACCAATAGCAATGAGCAGCAGGGGGTCGTTTAGAGCAATTTAGGTTTCATTGGAAGCTGTAATGATTGGAGTCGACTGTCAACAATAGTAATCAGAGCCAACATATTTTAAAATATTGTAATAAAAAAATTCAAACGTTTATGTTCAAGCACATTACATGATGTGAGATTTGTCTTTGCAAGTCGGAAATCAACAAACGGATGTAAAACAGGTTAAAAGGGGCTGATTTTACGTCTGTGTTGGGTACAAAAATGAATCCACAAACTGATTAGAAACATTGTTGTTCATTGCTACACTGTTCATGTCCGCATCGTTCGGATTATGCTAATGTTTGCTCCCTGATTTCTCTGTCCTATATTTCTCCTGCTTAAGCTCAATTACCCGCTCGCTAACAGTAGCATACCACACCATGCAGCTACAAAACTAGTTTCATGGCTCCTGCCAGTGATTCCAGCTTCCTTCTAATGAAATCTTACTGCTTCACTTTCTATTATTAGCTCGTTTTTCTGCTGGCTTCAGGAGATGCTGGTCTTCATTTCTGGATGTTTAATAAGTAAAGAAGAGAGAGAAAAAAGTAGCAGCTGAACAGACACTGCAGAGGAGCGATCAGAGAGAGCGAGAAAGAGGAAATGACAGAAAAACACAAAAAACATCTCACGGTTCAATTTCCTGCTTCAAATTATTCATTTACTTCCTATGAAATCTGTTACTGGTTTTAAGTCTGAACATTTTACAACATATGTAGCTAATTATAGCAAGTTGCGTAAAGCTAACTGGAAAAGTTTGAGTTCCTGAAACTTCTCAAGAAAACAATCAGGAAATGACTAAAGTATAAAATACTCACCCAGTCTGGTGTAAAGTGAATTTGGGATTGAAGTCGTACCACAGTTGAATTTTTTTCCTTCCATGATGGCAAACAAAGCGCGGCCCACCAAAATTAAATGACCAGTATTTGCAAAAACAGTTGCAGTCTTCATGCTAACATTCCAGTTAAGGCAAAGGCATAAAAAAAAAAAAAATGACGATATTTCTGTCGGAGACATCAGAAACATCCTAGTTTTTATTACGATTGTAAACCAGCCATTTAATGTTCTTTGAAGCGTAGTAAAATAAATACGTCGGGTGCAGCATTAAAGGATTACTCAATTTTTCCTGACGTTTGTCATTCACACATGACGACTGAGACAGTGTAAACTAAAATATGCTTTTTATTAGGTGTTTTTTGGTTGCCGCAGCCATCTCATTGTGTGTATTTACAGCTCTGCTTTTACAAGAGTGGTAGCATAATTTCCCCCGAGGCTTTGCGCACAATTGTGACTCTTTTCACTGGCGTGAAGTTTCTTGTGCGTGTGCACAGCTGTCTTTTTCCCCAGTCTGTCTGCAGAGTTGGACGTGTTTGACATCCAGCTCCCTGTGCGGATTAATTCTCCGAGAAGATCATTTTTTATACTTTAAATATGAGCCAGAAGACTCAGCACAGAGAACTGTCAAGATATCATCTGATTTGACGATTCGTGGACTTTGCCCACGTAGTCTGAGTCGGAGTTAAGAGAAACGGACAAAAATATCTCTACATGTGCAAAGCTGGTAGAGACGTGCCACAAAACACTTGGTGCTGTAATTGCAGTGAAGGGTTGTGTTTTGTTGTTGTTGTTTTTTTACAAACTTTTGACTAAGTGGGGCTGAATATAAATGCCCACCACACTTTTCACATATTTTATTCCACTTCGCAGTTATTCTCTGCTTTTTTCTTCTTTTTTTTGTGATTATCTTTCTCACAAAATCCCCCAAAAACACAAACAATTGAACTTTTTGGTTGTCTTATACGGAAGCGGAAAGCAGATATTTTTTCCAGAGGGTTTTCTTAAGAAAACGGGTTAACTTCTCATTTTTCGCATATAATTTCCCGATGGTTTTCTCGGGTTAACGAGTTAATCTGAGGTCACAAGATGATCGGTGTGTGTGTGTTATACCTGATTCCATCCACAGCGGATGGAATCACCAGTCATTAACTTATCTTGATTGAACATGTATGTGGAAACAGAAAATTAAGTAGTTATCTTGAGAAAACCATCTGGAAAATCTGTATACTTTTGTACGTCACTATATCTTGACTGTAATGACGTGTAGTTTGGGTAACTGTATTAATTATAACAGAATAATTTAACTTCAACTTGATTTTCCAAGTTTCCCAGTGTTACGGTAAAGTTTCTGACAGAGTCCAACCTTTCCCCAAGACAGATGAAAACGCCTCAGTTCCTTTCGACGTCGGTTGTTTTTCATCGAATGTCCTGTTGCCGAGGCCCCACTGCTAAAGGCTGTTCCTCTCGTCCGAGCTCCCTTTCCTGTTTTTAGTCTGCATCAGGATTTTTGAGTTTCCATTTGTCATACTTTTTAGAAGAACAAAAAAAAAAAAAAGGTCCTGCGTGTAGAAAGTGCCTCCATCTGGAACTGTTGGTGCGTTGTCAAAGCTGCGGTTGGCTGTACATGTGGCCTATGGTTGGCTTTTTTACCAATGCTGCAACTATTTAAGAAAGAAGAAAGTCCTAGAATGCATGCCACGCTTAAGAGACTTCTGTATTTTTGTTCTTGTGGAGCACACGGGGTAAGGTTTTGACTGAAACTACTGTTACTTTAAAAAAAAAAAAAAAAAAAAAGATTGACCAAAAACACAAAAATCCATCAAGCCTAACTTGTCCAATCTCTTTTAACCTGGAGGTGGGATCAACAACTGCTTTCTTCAATGTGAACTCTAACAGTGGTGTTTCTTTATCTAGCAATCAATTCCTAGTCTGTTTCCATTTTATCTCCAGATGGGTTTTTTTTGTTTGTTTTTTTTTTAACGTATCTGAAGTTATCTCCCAGGACTGTTTCCATTTCACCATTCCTAAAGCTCCTCCTGATCACTCTTCTTGGAATCCAGTGGAAAACAGCTTAATCTGAAGGAGCTGCTTTCTGTTCGCAATTTAAAACAAGTTATAAATAATCCAAAAGCACATGTGGCCTTTCAAATGTTTTGTTTTGCTCAAATTATGTCGTTTTCTGAAAACGTGTTTTGAGTCTCTGGCGGATTTCATGTGAAAGTCGGAGCGGGATGAAGTGCAGGTAGAGAGAAAGGAATGACATTTAGCAAATGTATTTCATCTCGAAGAACATAAACAGCAAAGTGGAGAAATTCTGATTTATGCTGTTGTGCTCATAACTCTAAGGTTGGAGAAGTAAGTAGGACAGAGCGTGGAGTCGTAATTCCAGCAAAGGCAGAGGTTTTCCACCTACTCTGGATTCAAAATCCAACATGGCTGCAGGACGGACAAATCTTACTGGTAATTGCGGTAGTAAAATGTTAATTTGTAATTCCGATTTACAGCATTTTGTGAAAGTATTCATACCACTAAATCTCTAAAAGAGTCGTAGCTAAACAATCAAACTGTTAAAAATGTGAAGAAAATAAACTGCGACAGGGCTAACGTTTTGATTTCCATCCGCCTTTTTCAAGCGCTTCCTGTCTTTAATCATCCAACAGATGATGGAGTAAGTTGTGTACAGTTTAGCTTTTGGAAAATCATCCATGATGTCTGCGTGTTTGTTCTGCTTGCAGGAACGCGTGGTGCAGATAAGCCTTCTTGAAGCAGAAAGAATGCAAACTGTATGGGGGACAGAAGAAGGAATAATAGCCTGAAGATGAACACGACTGGCATGTCTTGATGTTGCAGCTGAGCTTTATCTGCAGCAAGAAGCCATAAATCAGTCGCACCAGTAAACCATCCTGTCATAGTGGGTGTGGGAGGTTTGGAAGTTTGCAGCATCTGGGCTCATTTGCTGCTTTGTTTCTTGTAGTTTTCTACATTTTGCACTTTATCCTCTCAGTGGAAGGAACACCAAGTAATGCAGTTTGTCATCGGAATTAAAAAAAAAAAAAAAAACGCAATAAAGTTTGTTTTTTATTTTTTGTCCGATGGCTCTGAGTTTTTGCAGTATTTTCAAAGTTTAACCGGTGCCCTCTCCCTGAGGCGAAGAAGCTGCAGCATTCCCTACATATTTGTAGGCCCGAACACCAGACCGGTCGGTATTAATGTTTATACTTCAGAGCTGCCAGTTGTTGTTCCAGTTGTTTCGATAAAGCTGTTGTTCACTGTACTCGGGGAACGTGACGGGGGACTGCACTGACAGCTCCACAATGGCCGACAAACAGGACATCCTCCCTCAGTGCGTCAGGGCAATTACTCATCCCCTCAGAGTGCACGTGCCGCGCGTTTGTTTTTACCAATCGGAGTGCTTTAGCATGACAAAGGACCAACAATGCGACATTATTCCCGCCAAAGTGAACCGTCAACTACACTTCATAAAGCGCCTATTGTGTCCAAACACTTGCTTTGTGTCTGTATTTGAGCGTTAGTCGGGCGTGGAAACCAATCTGCGTCCTCATGCAAATGAGTTCTCGGCGATTGGCATTTTCATACCGATTCCCTGCTTTGCATGCTTTGTGTTTCTTCGGGAGACTGATGGGGCTCACCTCTGCCTCTGCCAGATGTTGCTTTGCATTTTCCATGGCACTGGTGCTCGGTTTCCCTTGGTGTCTTAATATATGTGTTTAGCCTGGCTTAATGAGAAGGATCTGACCCTCTTCTGCCGTTCCTCCTTCTCTGCGGGTTTGTGTGCTTTGAGTGCTCACCCATGTAACCTCTCTCACCCCTCTCATTTCTGTCTCCCCCTTGTTTACAGGGAATTTAAAGAATGTGGTTTAGGACCTGGCAGCCTCAGCCAAGCTACACACACACACACACACACACGCCGTCTCTCCGAACCAGGTCTACGCTCGGCAGCTCTAATGAAGACAATATGGAGTGGACCACTCCTGCCCCAAGGCAGGGATTGAGCGAACAAGGGAGAAGAGAACAAGACAGTTTTGGAAAACATTAGTTGAGTGTTTCCAGGGGGAGAACAGTTTAATAAGGGATGGGGGTTGACGTGGTCTCTATTCAATGTTCACTGTTTTTAATTCCTTATGTTTTTTTTGTTTGTTTTTTAATGTATGTGGGTTTGTGCAAATGAAAGTTTATTGTATGTTCTTTGTAGTTTTGTAAGACTAGATGACAGCGGTTCACCCCTGAGCGTTTGGTACCAAAGGAGGCTTCAGTCGGACATTAAATGGAAAAACAGATTTTTCAGGGCTCCGGTTTCACGGTCTGCCCCGGTCCCGCTGTGCGATTCCAGCCTCTCGTGGACAGATGAGCACTAAAACAGACAAAACATTCGAGTCCCTCCAAGGCCCCGTTAAACATTTGTTTCTAAACGGGTCTGGAACCTGTTAAAAGGTTTGTGAAACATCTAGAGAGACCTACAGCCTACAAATTGGGAGTCCTGAAAAGTTTGGAAAATGGACGGTCACGCTTGCTTCCAGCTGTTGGCAGACGGCAGAAACATTTGGAATTCTGGGATTTTAAATGAAAAAAAGAAACAAAAGATAAAAATAAAGGCCTTCTCTTTTTGTTTTGTTTATTTTAGATGTAAAGCCAAGATTACATTCTCTTAAGAAAATAAGAGCAGCTTCTCCACCATAAATGTAGTTGAAGTTGGTTGGAAGCAATGGAAAGACTAGAACTGTAAATATATCAAGGCCGTCCGTAGCAACAGCAAACATGCACCATATAAGCAGCGTAACATTTCACATTTACTACTCAGCGTGTCCAACATACCAAAACTGTGAAACTACATGTTTGCTGAAAGTTTATTGTGAAGGTTTGAGCAAGCTGTGTGAAAGTTTTTGCTAGCTTCCTCAGAATTATAACACTTAAACCAGCAGTGTGAGGCATCCTGTGGTTTCCTTGTATTGGGAAATTAGCAGCGGTCAACATCATCAGAGAGAACCATTTCTCAAAATGTCATGGTGCTGTTTGTGCTTGAGAGACGTCTTCAAATATCCATTTGAAAGGATTCTTAAAATACTGAAATGTTTTTGTTTTTTATTGTCATTTTCATTAAAGCATTTTAAAAGACAATTTATTAGAATGAGGTTTTGCACCACCGTGTCTTTGCAGATGGATTCAAATAAACATTGAAATGTTTTCTGTAACATATGAGAGATGTTTAATTTAGCAGCTTAAAAATTATGGCTTTGCTAAACATAACTACAAAATAATGCATTTCTTTCACAGCAATAGTGGTGCCATTTGGTACTTAATGATCTGGCTACTTCCCCTGGATATTCAAGGGTTATTGCATCAACCAGAGTTTGGCAGCAAAACTATATATATATATAGATAGATAGATAGATAGATAGATAGATAGATAGATAGATAGATAGATAGATAGATAGATAGATAGATAGATAGATAGATGTATAAAGTCCAGTTATTACATTGATATATATATAAAGTCCAATATTAGGGGTTGCACCAATTAGTCGACTAGTCGATTCTTTTCTCTGCAATGACTTTTTTTTCTGGGCCAGTCGACTAGTTGCAATCACATGACAAAACAGATTTTTCCAAGGAAATGAAAGAAGATGGACTAGGCGAGTTCGTCCGAAAGATCAAATTGTATAAAAATGTAAATAATTTAACAAAGACAAACTGTAAATTACAGCATAGACTACCACCGCAATAGGGGCGTTGCGCGGCGCGGTGGTTAGTGCAGCGCCCCGCATACAGAGACCTTAGCCCGCGGTAGTCAGGAGTCCGACTCCCGTCCTCCACTCACTGGGCCCAGGCCTCTCCGCTCTCTCTGCCCCCTTACAGTCAGATTGCTGTCAAATAAACTAGTACCGAAAAAATCCTTAAAAAAAAAAAAAAACACTACCGGAGTAATGTGCGACAACGCGTCATGATATCAGGCTTTTTTATCCCTCATCTACCCCCAACTGATCAGCGTCACTCTGCGAATTGAAGCTTTTAACCTGGCAGCTTTACGCTCTTATAAAGATATGGTTTGACTACATCTGGAAACTAAGTCCAAGCTTCATCCTGAGGATCTGATAGAGGAGATCTCGGCCGCCGTCTGCATGTCGGTTCAGAGAGCCGCTGCTGAGTCAGCAGAGCGTCCTGCTGCGCATCGGGCGGAGGAGCAGCAAAGTCAGACCCGACTTTGTGCAACGAACTTTTCTCCGCTGCTCACGAAGAATGATCTGTTTATTGCTCTTTTATTTCTGCATAATAGACTTAGTAAAAGCGGGAGAAGGGAAGAGGGTGTCAATATTTGCTGTGAAAATAGCTGATAAAGCCTCCAAGTAGTTGTGACGCATTTTGCGCTTACGTCACTATGACCTAAGCGCGACTAGTCGACATCGACTCGACTATTATCATGATGTAGTCGACCTTAAAAAATATGTAATCGTTCAATATATATATACACACACACACACACACACATACATATGTGTGTATGTATTTTAGTTGGGCTGAATGATGGGCACAGCTCAAATTCAGTATGGAGTGGGTAATTAGGAGAATGGGTAGGTAGTTAGATGGGCAGGTAAGATACCCAACTAACTACCTAGGTGGGTAGGCAGGTATCCACGGTTATATTGATTTTTTTGTGCAGAGCACCCAGAGAAAACCCACAATAACACAGAGAGAACCTTCAACCACCTACAGAAAGAGGCGCCCAGTTAAGAAATGAGACGTCTTTTCTGTGTGGCTGCGGCTAAGCCATGCAGCTTATTTGTGTATTTTTTTGTTTTGTTTTTTGTTTTGTCCATAATTTGAGATATATTTGGAGAATTTTGAAAGGGTTCTAACTGCTTGTTTTAGTAGCCTTCTTGCATTTGACCCATTTTTGCAGATTCTTGAGACCTAGAGAGTGCAGTATCTTTTCCCAAACTTGTTTTAGGGCCTCTTGGATCTGGGCTTTCACTTTTCTCTGACCTGAGTTTTCATACAGAGGTCTGTCATTTCCAGTGTTTGGGATCAAGAATGCTTGACTCTCTCAGCATTTCTTCTACAAAGTCATTTACCTCCTTATCTGATGCATCAGGTATCTCAATATCCTCTGACAGGGTTTCCTCCAAGAGTTGGTCGAGATCCATGGATGCCGGGTCAGAGATGTTGTTTACAGGGGCAGTGTGTTTTTTCCCATTTGGTTCCGGTCGCCTGGCCACTTTCCTTCTTGGAGGTTCCACTTCTTCTCTCTCTTGGAGCTCCGTTTTCAGATTTTCCACCTCCTTTTTATAATTAACGGAGCTGGTGGAGTACATTTGTTTCAAGGCAGTGAGCTCTTTTTGGAGATTTTCCTTCTCGGCTCCAAGTTCCTTTATTCTTTCCAAATGCGCTTCTTTCTCATGATTCATCTCAAGCTGATAACCTTCTGCTTTCTGTCTCAGTCCAGAAACATCTTCTTCATACCTCCAGCTTAGTTCTTGGAACGAAACCTTAATCTGCTCTAGCTGACTCTGCAGACATCTCTCCGTTTCCTGCAGGCAGGCGATCTCCCTGGACATTTGTTCTTGGAGATTGTTCTTCTCTGCTCTCAGATTTTCAAAGAGCTTTTGGTCCTGCTTGAGTTTCTCTTCATAAAACATCTTCCTGTTGACCTTCGGCTTCCCCTCACGAATGTCGGCTTCATATTTTAACTGAAGCTCCTCGTAGCGAGCCTTGATCTCGTCCAGCTCTTGTTGGAGGGTGTCGCTTTTCTTTTTTTCTGCCTGGATCTGTGACATAAATGCTTTCTCTTTGACAATATGAGCAACCTTCAGTTGCTCTAAGTCCTGCTGCAGCAGCCTTTTGCTCTTGTGTTTTATATCGCTGTGCACCTGGGAAGCGATAATGGCAGGGCTGAGCGCCTCTGGATCGGTAAACTTCTCTACTGCCAGTAGTTCTCTCTTCATCTCTTTGCTCTTCTTGATGTACATGTCCTTGAGATTTTTTTGCTTCTGCAACTCAGATTTTGTTTCTTCCAGTTCTTTCTCCAGAGTGACTACCTTTTGGTTCAACTCAAACCATCTTGCTCTCTCCACTTCCAAGAGAGAGCCAAGTCTCTGGTTCTCTCTCTGGACCTTATTGGCATATGGTCTGTTCTCAGTCCGGTCTTGCTGATGTTGTCCAGCTCTCCGTGCCCACGACTGGGATCTCAACCCGATGTTCGATTGCTGTGGCCTTTGATATGACATATCTTGATCTGTAAACAATATCAACCTTGACTTTGAAAGCGCGTTGCGTACTTCTGAACTCTTCAGTGTTGTAGCAAGCAATGACAAGAAGGTAGAAGTTTGTTACATACATACAGAGCTGATGACATCACAAGCATGACTCTGGTTATGACATCATACAATGTGTTGTGACGTTTGAGAACTCTACCACATTGACCAGCCTCCCTGTATTGGATGGGGAGGGGGATGTATTGTTGGCGTGTCTCTGATGTATTTTTTCTGTAGACTTTTGTTTGTGTTTTTTTTTCTTTTTTTAATTGAGGTATTGCTTATGTTACATGTTACATGAGAATATCATACATATTGTCTTTAGTCACAGTCTTCTTCAGATTTGTTGGAAGATTCAATACTGGAGATCCTTCCTGCCCTCGGCAATACGATAAATCCCCAGTCCTATTTAGGGCAACATTTAAATTTCTGTTTGGAGAAACTACTTTAAAATTCTGTTTAATTTAATTTGTGGAAAGGTGCGGAACAATGGCTTAATAACTTCGTAAATGGTTTTGCTGTCCGCTCTAGAAAGCAAGACCGCTAGCCCATGAGGTGGCAAAAATCCAGCCCTTGGCCGTATTCACAATTTGTGTCCATTTAGTTTCGCAAAACTTTAACAAAATATGAGCGGAAATACCGATTATACATACTAAATTAATATACTAAAGGCAACCAGACCTCTGCTAAAACCACCATGAATGCTTCTTTACACAGATACAGTAGCTAACGACGTAGCTTAGCTTGCAAAGTTAGCTGGGGCGCATTGAAATAATCAGCTTCAAAAACAAAATACTACATAATATTCAAATAACACGAACTTACATATGAATAATGTTCAAGGAACAAATTTATTTGAATGGCAGCCAGTAATAGCATCCGTCCAGCCTGAGCCGACCAACTGATAAAATTCAAACTTGAAAAAATGTCCACTAGATGGCAGTAAAGCGATATAATGAATTTTTAAGTCTATATAACTAAAGCCAAACAAAACTGATGGAGACAGCCCACTAGCATACTAGCCTTTGAACAAGAGACATTTTCTTTGTGGTTTTAGTGTTAAATTTAAAAAGAACTCTTGTGCCTTGTTTTCAAATGTTGAATTATAAAATGCTTGGTAGCGTTACGGGATATAAACAGACACCACAGACCTGGGCGTGGCAAAGGAGCCGTCCTCGGTTCATGTCACTGCAAGACATTCTTTGGTTTTAAAATAAAGAAAAACAAGCCTTTAGCAAAAAGAAAATTGATTCTTTTTTTTAATGGAAAAACTGCTAACACCTTAATTACCTCTGTATTTTGGTCCTTATGTTTTAAACCAAAGAGCCGCTGTGGAAAGTCCTAAGAGTCAACTTTGGCTCCAAACTGCAGCTTGCATACTCCCTGTTCAATCTTCCATGATTTATCCATTCCCAAGCCAGCTTTTATGTGTGTTTCGCGTCATTGTCCCGCTGGAACACCCAGTTGTGTCAAAGTTTCTACGATTTCACTCAAACTGTCGGCAGTTTCATACCGACATGTATTAAAAGGGTGACAATCTAGAATAGAGTGACAAGAAGAATGTTTGGAGGAGTCTAAATTAAACTCAAACCCAAGAATATCAATATCGACTCTGAAAGACATTAACGATGGCATCTGCGGGTGTGTTTAGATGCCAATGGTACTGTTGGCAGAATAATGAAAGATTCTTCAAGCTCACTTTGAATTTTCAATTTCCAACAGGGTGATTATCAGACATCTATCAATCTGGTTTTAGGATGGACAAAGAGGACTGACAGTTAGCTTCAATAATGGCCCCAAGAATTGACATTATGAAAATGAATCAGATATGCTTATAAGCCTGGTGACCAACCAGTTCAAAGAAACTCTACCAATTCTGATAGAAAAGTTATCAGTCAGAATGTAAAGCCAGAATTATGCCAGAACCTTGCTGAGAGCTTCAAAGCGACCCTATGCACATAATTTAAATTCTGTACAAGTTAGAACAAAAATCTATAAATTTAAACTTGGGCAAAATAATGAAAACTGCATGTTGTTTTAATTGTTTCTCTTATTTCTCTGGGCAGTTTTAACCAAAGGCTTACCTTCATGTTTCCCCTTCAAACATCCCTGTTGTGTACAAGTGTTGCATTGACTTGCTTCCAGGTGATTTGGAACAGCATGTCCTCCCTGACTGCACTGTAATGAAGTGCTAAACCCTTTGCTGCCAAATGTTCTCTTCAGGGTCTCATGACTTGTAGCTGAGGTGGACACATCCATTCAAGGCACCAAGAGGAGTCTGGTGAGCAAAATTTACTAGTGAACCCAGGAAGACTTTTATATCTTATACTAGGATAACAGGGCATGGACCTGGGGAGAGTCCAACAGAAGAAACCACCAGTGAGCAGTGAAAACCGGGTAAGCTCAAAGGAGGTGTGACACGGAAACCAGCTTAGTATAATAAGGGAAATGTTGAACAGCCGAGGGAAAGTCTGAGCAGGGAAGTGAGGGAACGAAACTAATTAACACACAATGAGCGCAGAGGGAGCTGAACCAGAGACACAAAAGGACCTACACACCAGAAGGGAAACAGGCTAACATTTCAATTAAAGGCTGAAATGAAAATGCAGGCAACGGAGCACAAAACGTGACTCAGAAACTTGACATGCAACAATAAACGTATGATTAAAGACCATAATCAACATCTTAGATTATCAATATGCAAACACTAATGACAGGTACTTCTGAAGAGACATGGGAAATAAGTGAGTATAATAAAATAATCTAATGTAAAGACTAATGAAAACCAATTTAGACTTGGTGAAAATTCAAATGAGCAAATTTACCCCCATCTTGACAGTTCTCTTTGCTGATTAATTATGAATATTGTCTGTACGGGTAGATGATCTGTTAGAAAAACAAACAATCCCACAATGAGGATTCAAAGAATCAAACTGCAGAAATCATGTGATCAATTTCTGTTCACCACTGGTTTCTACTTCTTTAGATGGAAAATGTGAATATTGCTCAATTTGTATCGTTTTCAAATTTATTTCCATGGAAGTAGAGACATGAATGCATCTTTATTTAATTTAAAGCTGCTGCTGTTTCAACAACCATCTGTTTAACCTCTCCGGATTAAGAACTTTTTATTATTATTATTCTTTACATTCTTTCAGTACTCATCAAAATTTGGAGCCCAATCTCAGTTTTGTGTGAGCGACAGCTATTTTGAAAAGTACAGAAAAGGGATAAAAGATTTTTCACACCAAATGCCAAAAAAATAGAATAAAAGTCCAAAAGTGTTTGTTAGTGTTGCACAGAGTTATTAATAAAAACGTCAGGAGATTTTGACTTTAACGTATTGGTTTGTCAACCATCCAATGAGGGATTTCTTTTAATAAACAGCCAGAATACCAAATCTCAAACAGCTAAAAAAAAAAACCCCAAAATGATCATAAATTGGTGATAAGGTTTGATCACCGACACAAACTCTTTGTTCCTGTATTAGATTTTCTTCTGCTAACATGTTGTTGTGGACAAACCGCAGAAATTAGTTAAAAATAAAAGTCAGGACACCAAGTTATTGTCATGCGTCTCCGTGGTGTTTTAATCTGTGATTTACGCAGTGCCAGCAGGGTTAATGGAGGTTTTAATAGAGAGTGTTTGAAAGAGGAACCACAAATGTCAGGCAGTTTCCTTTAGAAGTGATGTTCCTTTAAATTAATGGCCTGGAAATTCACACCAAACTTAGGAGTCACTAGTCAAAGCAAGCATGTGCTGAACAGAAGTGAGCTCAGAGTCTGTGTGTGTGTGTGTGTGTGTGTGTGTGCATGCGTGCATGCGTGTGTGTGCGAGGATTCCCTGTGATCTTTATGAACAGTGCTGCGGTCATCAAGGCGGTTTGAGCCCCACATAGCCAAACCTAGTGAAACTCATTACACCATTTACGAGCTCGGAAAAGGAGAGACGATTGAAATTCTATCTCATAAAAGTGGGAGGGAAAGGAGGGGCGGAGGCCTTACACGATAACCGGCCAGGGGCTGTAAACATGAGAGACGTGAGAGACTTGTGTGTGTTTATGTAGTTTTTCTGTTCTCGGTGGGGTCAAATAAAAAAAAACAACAACAAAAAAAAAAAACTTTGGGGCCCCTTGAGGCGTCATGGGACAACTGGAACTACTGGACTTTGTTTTCCTAAAAAGCAATTCCCAAGTTTTGGGTTTCTTATTTCTCTTTTTTTTTTTTAGTTGGTAAAGGTAATAAAAATAGTAACAACTGATCAAAACTAAAACAAAATATTTTCAAGAAGAGAAGTCATCAAAAACAATCATGCTGTCAACTTGAGACATTCATAAGTTACGAAGCCAAAACATTATATTTAGCCTGATGACATAACGATGCTACATCCTGCCAGTGAAAATGCAATCTGCTCGGCGAGATAACACAGCAGCAACATCCAGCTTGAACGCAAGAAAACTGAAGATCTTCTAAAGTCTTTGTGAAACACGCATTCACAAATATGGAACAAACTTCCAGAAAACTGCAGAAACAGAG
The DNA here is from genome assembly GCF_001443285.1 of Poecilia latipinna. NCBI lineage: Eukaryota > Metazoa > Chordata > Actinopteri > Cyprinodontiformes > Poeciliidae > Poecilia > Poecilia latipinna. Next base: position 186,909 of record NW_015113020.1, read on the forward strand.
TTCCTTCAAACCAGTTCCAAAGACCCAGCTGTCCAGAGCTGCCTTTGGTTCATAATCACTGGAACACTGATTGATATATATTTGATGTGTTTCTGCTTTATGATTTTGAAGGCGGTATTTGACCAAATGTAAGGTTTATGGCTTGATTCACAATCGGTTGATTATTATGTTTTTATGGTGTGAAGCACTTTGAACTGCCTTGTTGCTGAAATGTGCTGTACCAACAAACTTTACTTGACTTCATGATTTATTCATTGGTCTCCGTAGGGGTGATACTTTGGTCACACGGCCAATACAGTCTCTCTTTTCTTGTAAATTTTGTTGTAAAAGGTTAAATACACTTCATGGCACTTTTCCACTGTATGACAGGTAACATAAATCCCCTGGGCCTTTCACGCCTCAGCCACTCCTCGAAATACATGTGTTTACATAAGCCGGAATAGCAGAACCAGTGAGTTCCGCCCTCCACTTCACACCCACTCACCAACTTGAGTGTGTAACTGCCTCTCTCTCACCTCAAAGGCATAACAATGGTCAGTCAGCTTCACAATAAATGCTTCAGTGCTTTAGAGTTACCACAACTGCTATAAATGACGCAGCTGTGGCGACATTAATTAATCTCTTGCTATCCCATGCAGAAGCTCTGTTTGCACCAATGAAGAGTCACTTATAATGGCGTGTTTGGAGTGGCTCCACCTGACCTGACGTGATTTTGATGACCTACTTTTTAAATAGTTCAGCTAATGAATATTTGATCACTTCAGCACTATCCATAGACAGTGTGTGGAGCGTTGAACTTTCATTTCTAGCTGGTCAGGCGGCCATTAGGTATAGAAGAAAAAACAAACAAACCAGGACATCCAATAAAAATGTAAAGTATTTATGGTAAGCTGTTGGTTTTATGCACTTCATCCATACTTTGTAGATGTGATAAAGTGCACCACTTTTCTTCAAATTCAGAAAACAGGCAGTACAAGTTGGGGAACAGTTCACTTCCACAGATCTAAGGAGTTACACAATATTCCTCTTTACCCTTTTTTTGACAGTGTATTCAATTTCTTTTGTCATATTCTGCAATTTTATGAGATTAATCTTTACAGTAAGTAATACAGATACTTCAGCCAATGACAGAATAAACGGATTAAACATTGTTTTGTTTTTTTATTAGAAAGTGCTTTTGGGACTGACCCAACCCAGGCCAGCATACAAGAAAGTTAGATAATCCTGGTGATGGGATTAAAATGACGCGGACGGATAAATATGGAGGGCAATTCCTCCATCTTACATAAAGCTTGACTGTGATTCAACATGTTCTGTAAAGGAAAATCATCCGCCACCGGTTCGGTGAGGTCAGAGCCTGTCAGGAGTTGTTCTTGGCTCCGTTCGTTACGCCTTCCAGTGGACGGGTACTGATGTGTTTTTTCCTAAAAGAAGGCAGAATGGATAAATGTGGAAACAGCTTTGTATTTTGAATGGCTGAATCACACAGTTTGATGAAGTCTAATCACGTATTCAACATGGACTCTGTAAAGTAGATGTAATCACATGGGTTTTTGTTTTCTTCCCGTCGTTGCTGCTCGACCAGATGAAAGAGGCACAACAGAGCTAATGCAAATCACCCGCGGTTTCGCCTGCTCTTTGAATAGAGTACATCATTTGACCTTTGGTGTTGATTAGTTCAGATAAACCCGGAGCCCTGTCCTCGCTGCTTCTTCTGTTTCTCTTGTTAAAAGCCTTGGCAGCCACTCTAAACATTTGCATGAGTCTTGTAATTCTGGACCTTCTCCAAATCACCCCCCGCCCCCCAAAAAATGAACTAACGCAGTAAGCTTGAGGAACTACTACCATATTATCTTTATTCACCCCCCTCCGAAACTTTCTGGCAGCATGGAGGAGAAAAAGAAGAACAATCCACTTTTCTCTCTCCGGCGGCTCGGCTCATGTGTCATAATTGTTTGTCCGCGAAGATGGAAATCACAAACGGTTTGTTTGATTTGCATAACGTCTCCCCCCGGGGGAGAACAAAGCGGCGTCCTCCGTCTATACGTCCTCCACCGCATCAACATGTGAAGTGTCGGCGGTCAATGGCGGAGGGGATTTGCTCGCACAATAAAGACAGATGCCACCTTTTTATCCGCTTAACGGAAGAGAGGCCGAGCGCGCGGCACCTGACCGCACAGAGGCACGCTGTTGGCGCCCGATGACGTCTTCTCCCTCCGCAGGCTGCTGACATGAATGGGGAATGGACTTGTTCTTTTTTAAGTGCTGACTGGGGGGAGGGATGTTTATACAATATCGTTTTTTTTATTCTCTTCACAAAAACAACAACAACAACAACAATAACAACAAAAAAGATCTGAGTGATTTGAAAACATGAAGAGAATCAGATTTTCTGCAGATTTGCTTTTAAGTTCGAACTTCTGCTTCTTCCTTCTAGTGGCAAGCAGATAAATATTCAGACAGCTGAACAAGCATGTCAAATGAAAGGTTAGTGTTTGATACGTCATCTGAAATATTAATAGAATTTGAGGTCATGAAGGTGTTTTGTTTAATTCTTCCTGTTGTTTTCTCTGTTTGGTTTTTGTTTTCCCCATCATTTGTTTTGTTGGCCTTTAGCTGAACTTGGACTGATTTGAATTGAACTGGATTTCATATCAGTTTTTTGTTTGGACCTGCAATGTTTTTTTTATTTATTTATTTATTTATTTTTTTTACGTTTAACAAAGTAACAAACTCAAGTAAAGATATCTGGCCCACCATAGCTTTTTATGTGGCCCTCTAGACTCCAAACTACATCAATAAGTCCCTCCAGTTTTTCATGAATATGCAGAATTCGCACAAAATCAACAGATCCCCGCATTTTATCTGATTTTTACTGCAAATGTTTCTCAAAATGGGCCAAAACCATTGGGTCTAAGTGACTTACTTGAAGTTATAGTCCGTGGTCGATATGGCGATTAATAAAATGTCACATTTAACATTAGCACAAGAATTGTAAAAAAAAAAAAAAAAAAAAAA
>NW_015113020.1:193031-204681 GCF_001443285.1 Poecilia latipinna
AAAAAAAAAAAACCAATTAAAAAATAAAAAAAAAAATTAAAAAAAAAAAAAAAAAAAAAAAAAAAGCCTTACAAATATTTCTGAATTAACGCCACAAAATCTGAGGTTTTGATTTTGAACCACAAAAACAATCGTAAAATCCTAGATGGACTGACCAGTGTGTAAAGATGTTCAATATTGTTTAATTTGAAGACAAACGTATTGAATGCTGAAAGAAGCAGCTATTCATTGGTCATTTAACAATGGCTTTACCAATACATTTTGGCTCAACCTGCCCTTGAAGAACATTCAGAGTTTTGATAATGAGTTAGACGCCCCTGGATTAAAGTGTCATCCGATCGAGTTTATAAGATCCTGATGAAGACACTTTTTAAATCCTTGGTGGCAATGAAAGTGAATGACCGACTGATGCAGCTTCCTGTCTGCAAGAGCACAAAATCCTATCAAAGTCTTTTTGGTCTACTTTTTAGTGCAAACATCTTAATCCATTTTGAAATAAGACAAAACTAACTTACAAGTAACTTTTCAGCAAGATATAGGAGCTTGTTTTAAGTCGATAATTTGCTAATAAAAAGTACTAGTTCCACTGGCACATTATTTCATGTAAAATGGGGAAAATGTCTTGGAATAAGTTAATTAACCTGCCAGTGGAACTAAGACTCTTTTGACACAAAACTCGAGCCTGCTTTATCTCCCTGATGAGTCATTCAACAGTTTCTCCTCTGCGTCTTCAGTGACAGTGAGCGAAGACCTCGTCAGAGAGAACGTATACATATGCAAATAGCCCGCAGACCACCATGGTCTCCCTGTCTCATGTGTGAGTGACAGGGACAAAGACTGAGGGGTTTCAAATGGTCCATCTGATTCCTGAGAGTGTTTGCCTCAGAATGAGCAACATCTGCCCTGCAGAGCGGCCGCCTACAAATGCCGGAGACCGGATCCAGATCCGGATCCGGACCTGCTCTGACTTTCAGCAGATTAGAATGGGGACAATGCAGGCATGTAAGTTTAATTTTTAGAAGTAGTCGGTTTGGATTTTTGTATTAAAAATGCTGTTTTTAATGACTGAGTGTTGATTTTTTTTTTTTAAAGGAAAACCTACTGTAAAAATTACTGCCAATTGTGGAGCAATTAAAACTGAAATGTTGGAAAACTGTTTATGTTTCCTTGAATCAATTATTCTGGTTTCCTTCACATAAAATTGTACAAATATACTTTGTAATGACTGAATGTGTCCATTGATAACGTTTTTTTATACTCAAGTTAAAATTTCTGCCACATTGAGCTGGGTTTGCTCTTCTTCCAAGCATTGGTCAGCATTAAAAGGTTGGAGGCCAGACATCATATATCAAACTATTTCTTTTTAAAATGTCTATTTATGTTTTGTTAGTCACTGAATACCTGACGATTGTGAGTCAACTTAGTCCCAGAATGCGAAACGAGCCTTTGTTGTCCTCGTTACACAGATAAACGCAGCAGAAATGAACATTTCCAAACAGGTTTGATGCTGAGTGACGAAGCTACGAGCAGCTTCTTCCAAAGAATGAAAACTAGGAGTCTCAGTCTGGTGGATATTTTTTGCCTACGTACCATAAAAACGCCTTCCTTGCAGTTTTCTGCTCTCTTCCCGTGGGAGAGAGAACATAAAAATAATAGTATTAACCCTGACATAAAACTTCTGTGGCTTAAGACTTTTATGACTTTAAGTCAAATTTACTTTTGAGTGAGCACTTGTGGCTACACTGAACCTTATGTCAGATAAAAGTCCCAACAATGTTCCGTTACTTCACAGCGATGGATGTGTTCAGCCCCGTGGTGGAGCGCACGGTTACTTTAATCTGAAGTGCAAACATGAGATAATCCCTGTAGATGATTGCTGCCATGTGATCACACAGGTGTTTCACATCTGATTTTCCAGCACTGACAAGCACAGATACACAGGGGAGGACATTTTAATTACAGCGTACATGCCCGGTTACGCCCTTTTGGCAAATGTTTTTTTTTTTTTTTTTTTGGTAAAATATGGACTGTTTGCTTTATTGATTACACTTCAACAGTATTTTGAGGGAAATTAAGATTCTTTTGTTAGTTTGTTTTCACAAGTAAAGGTTTCTGGAACTTGATAAAAAAAAAACAACAACCTCCAATTCATGTAGATTACGGTTACGGTTTCCAAAAAGCCAACAAAGCGTTTGATATGATCCCTTTTAGCGTTTTCATTAGCTGCGATCCCATTATGAGTGTACGTAAACTTGTCAATATTTCTCTAAAGTAAAAAAAAAAAAAAAACACCTACAATTTTGCAACTACGATATTTCCATCAATTAGGAAATGCAAAAGAAATCACTTTTCTTTTGCGTTTGTTAATTTAAAAAAACCATGCCCGGGCATTATCCTCCAACGACTTGTACTTCCTGTCGTCTTCTTTGTCGTTTGCAACAGTGGAAACATCCGGTTGTTGATCACGGGACTCGCGTGATGTGGAAAAAGTGTTTCCAATGCAGTTTTGCGAAACAAAGTAATTTTAACATAGCCAATTTTTTTATTTGGCTGTGTTAAAATTAGTTTTTAAAAAATCGTCATGTCCTAGCACTGAAACGTTTATCGAAAAACATGTTTTTCAGAAATTGGCTTGTTTCTATTATGATTTTTTTTTTTTTTTTTTTTTTAAATGTCAAATTGCGCAAATATTGGTCACTGGAAACACAGCTAGCAACAGAATGAAGGTTTCACAAATCTTCAAGTGTGTTTTAAGTAATCTGAATTCAACGTTTCATCTAAACATTTTGTGGAGAGGAGAGACACCAATCAGATCTCAACTTGAGCATAAATGTCTGATATCCTTTTCCAGTGCAAACCTTTAATTTCTGGTCCACAAACGTCTAACGTACTTTGCCAAAAACAGAGAAATTTGTTCTCTCTCACATGGCTGCAAGAACAAAATAACACCATCCTGCTCCTGAAAACTTGGTTTGCGAGGGTTTCAGTGTTACATTAGCGTTTGAAGGAACGCATGTTGAAGAGTTCTTTGAGTTCTTATGAAGCACTGTATGAAATGTCCTGTCCAGGAACAACTTTGTTCTTGCTCTTTCAGCCTTGAATAAAAGAACAAATGTCTCTGATCATGCATCTATACAAACCACAACTCCATCACAGTTTTCTTTTCTCTTCCAAGTGCCCCAGACGTGGCCACACAAGTGATTTAAAAGTGGTGGAGGTTTCCTCCAATGCTAACATGTCGTAGCATGTTGTCTGCAATCAACAAGAAGCTCAACAATAGAACAAGAATTTAATCACACAGTTAGATTTACCATTTGTTGCACTGCTAACTACTGTCAGGAGAATAAGCCAACAACAATACTTTTCTCTCCTTCTTATGTCTTTAAACTAGTGCTGTCAATCGATCACAAAATTTAATCAGATTAATCACTCTAGCACTAATCATGATTAATCACGACACCATGGAGCTGTGGCATGCTAATGCTACCTAGCATGACAGCGGATAAACAGTTCTCCTGTAACGGAAAGTTGTTTCTCCGACTTTTCCACGTTAAGTAGAGCATGATATGCTAATGAAATAATAAAATAAAACCATTAAAATAAAATGTAGAAACAGCCACAATAGTTTTCTTCTTGTCTGTGCTAATCAGACTTCAGTCCAGATCCAGTGAAACTCCACTCCTTGCTTTGCGGATGTTTGGACTCACACACACACACACACACACACACACACACACTGGGCTTTTCAGTGAGGAGGAGTGACACACAAACTGCTTTTTATTCAGCAAGCAGCTCTCTGAGGATCTGACAGAGCCTCCTGCAGTCACTCTGTGAACACGCTTCTCCCTGACAGACCTCAGCGTCTCCAGTAATTCACTTTCACATCCACAGCAGACACGCTCTCTCTTCCTGGACTGGGCTTTTTAAACTCCTAGCAGGTTGGTCCATCTCTGATTTATTTTATTTTATTTTTCCACATCATGACAGCAGATCATTGAATGTTTGTGATGAATCGAGGGAAAGTTTTTATATGCGCGATTTCACCAATTCTTTTTGTCATACTGCTGCTATTTATTGTTTCTTGTAGTAAATTGAATGAACATCTCAGGATTTTCTTCAGTGTATTAGGAGACTATCATGATGTTTTAGCATTTGAAATAGTGAGAATATATTTAAAGTTAAAAGTCAATGCTTGCTCTCTGTATAACAGGCAGAAACCGTAAAAATTTTACTCGCGAAAATCAGACTGTTGTTTCTGTTTTTAATTTGCCTCTTAATAATCATCCTCAATATGGAGGCAATTAGAGCCATTGGTTTGTGTGTGTGAGCAGGACAGACACACTGACATTTTAATTAGCTCGCCAGTCTGTAACTGTGTAACTGAAACCGCTGTTGTTGTTGTTGTTGTAGGGGGTTTGAGTGTCTGCACTCAAACAACATTTTGTGATTTCCCAAACTCCCACAACACTCTTCATATTTGCTGCACCACAAAATCTCTGTTATGCTGATGTGTAGTCCTTTAGTACCATTTGATAACTGATGTTTTGGACTCAGAACTGCTAACCAAATCCTTTCCCTAATGTACTATTTTTGAATTTCATCTTATTTAGACTATTTCCAGCTGTAAATGAGAATTGGCATCTAGCTGTATTAGCAAATTATCTTGGTTTAACAGTTTTTAAAGCTTTTGTTAGCTGAAGATATTTCAGTAAAGTCATGTTTCATGAGAAAAAAAATAATAATTCAGATTTTTTAACTTATGTTTTGTGAAGGTATTATCTATAGTAATTATCTTTCCTCATGTCATACCTTGCAGATAGTTTGTAGAAATATAAAGAAAGTTCAGCTGATCAGAAATTAGCACGATTTTGCTCATTTTAACTTATGAAAACAACTTTGACTAAAAATGTTCATACCCGGTGGATGCATCTCTAAACTTGCACATTTTAACTTCCAACAGTTTCGCAAGGGGACGCTGTTCTGTTTGTAGCTAGTTTTCTTAGCCAAACAACGACGCTGTATTCGCGCAGAAATGCGCACAGTGAGTCTGACGACCGTATCACTCCGCCAAAACAGCTGCGACTTCTCGTCCTGTTGGGACTAATTCCGAAACGTACGAGACACTGAAAATGTTGGATAATGGCAGTAAAAGAGCTCCTTAACACATTTGTATTTAAGCCAGTAGAGCTGCTTTTAAAGAGGAAACTCAGAAAGATACGGTATGGAGAGAAGTGGACAAAATTATTATTGTAAGCTTGAGGACTGACGGAGCAGCAATGACTTTCCTTTTGATTCTTTTGCAAACATTATTCTCCTCTGTAAATTGACTGTTGTACAGTGGACCCTGGTACTTGCGGTTGTTAGGGACTACAGTCGCCTATTAATAACTAAAATTAGTGATATCTCCTCTGAAAATACTTATAGTTACCTATTTTAATAGTTCAAACAATCGTAATATGCATTAAAACACGGAGTGGAAAACCGTCTTATGATCTAGTTTTCCCTATCTCTGCTCTTGGAGGTACAGCCAATCAGTGCCAAGGAAAATGAATGGAGCTCCTGGATTGGCTGCTTTGCAAACGCTTGGTAATAGCGTGTCAAGCTAGGTTTTAAACCTTCTCATGCTGTATTTTATTTTGAATATTTTTGATTTGGTGTTGTTCCACAGAAAAATCTGTGAATATATGAACGTTGAGCAGAAATATTGAGAATTTGCAGAATATTGAGCTGCTCAATATTTCTGAATATTGAGCAGTTCACTCAGTTTAGTTCACTCTGTTGAAATCCTCCATACACACACAAATGCTTGGGTACAGGTTGGTTCAGAATGTGACACTATTCATATAATGTTTTTAGCTAACTTAAAGTGAAGCAGTCAAAGTTTGTCAAGTTCCAAAACAATTTGGAGTTGCTGATGGCTAGTGCCAATTCAATTTATAACTCATTCTGGTTCTGATGTTTATATTTTCAGTAGTGATTTAGAGTTGTAGGCCTTTGGCTAATGTTCACCATATGAAGTTGTATGCCTGCTGGGAGAGTCTGGCTTAATTACCTCAGCAGAAAATTAAGACAGATGCAGACTCGCTCGCAGCCAAGACAGCAGTCCAGACTGCTAATGAAATAATTTGCCAAGCGAAACCGAGATTTCACAGCGCTGCGAATGTGCGGGAGGAACACAATGAAGACGGGTCAGCTGTGAGGAGGAAAAAAAACACTGGCCCTCCTCCAGTTGTTGTTCACAGCATCCTTCCTCACTCTGTTGATCTGAACCTCACGCTTTATCCTCCGTTCACACACAAACGTTTGAGTAGAGGCTGGTTCAGATTGTGAGGGATATCCAGCCCTCGGTTTTCAGAATAGCTCTATTTTCTGTTAAACAAATGAAAAATGAAATGTATTTTGTCATATCTTCACTGAACAGGTAACTGCTTTTTCACAAGGCTGTTAAATTTGGAGATAAGGAGAATCCTTGCGTTTTTGTTTTATTTTTTTAAATTTGCACACTGCTGCCCCCTGTTGGCAGTTTACACAGCTCAAATTACCATCACTTCTAAATTTACTCTAGGTAAAACAGTCAATCTCACACTCAAAGTAACATTAATCCAATTACACAGGCCATTTGAAATTTATATGTTTGTTTAAGTATTTAAATGCAAGTTAGTTATTTTCTCCAGCATACAAAGATAAGAGACTCAGCTATGGCAAATAAAAACTTTCCACTCCTACACCAACATACTTAAATACAGTTTTGGTTGTTATTTGTTCAAATCCTTATTCAAATTGTTAGATAAGTCTTCATTTTAAAGTTTAAGTGTCTGACTGAAGGGGACAGTGACATCTACTGGCGGAGTTGAGCAGTACAGACAATTGAAAGAATTTTTGCCTCAATTTTTTTTCCGTTGCTAAAAGAGTAGAAGGATGGAGAACAAGCATGAAAATAGAAGTGGTGAGACAGTATTCATATATCACTTTACTGCCAAAACAAGGACTGGATCTTGCACTAAAGACTGAAATTCCACCCTGTTGTTTTTAAGTTTTCTCTTCTGGCTTCAAAATGTGCTTGTTTGATCTCTGTCGCAGAGATACAGGCAAAAGATAGACGGCATAAGACGTACCACTGAACAAAGATTTTGACAGTTATTACAGGAAATCCTTTTAGAAAGAAAAACATTTTGATTACAAATACAACATAATCCCTTTTTTTTAAATCATCCTACAGAACTTCCTAGGAGTTTCTTGAATATTTGAATCCTGTCATTAACATCTGATAAATGTAAAAAAAAAAAAACGCATCAGTGGGGGATCGGTGGGCTGTTTATGTTTGCATCTTCCGTGCTCATGTGGTGTCAAGCTGTTGGGCAGAGGCTTCATGCGCGGCCTGGCCCCTGACAGTAATCGGCCAATGAATAATGAACAGACGCACAAACCTGCCATTGACAGCTGTTTGGGATCTTTGTTTGTGTGTTAGCGCTATCGTTGGAGTGCAGCTGCATGCCTGCCTGTAGCAATTATGCTCTCTCTAAATAAGAGCCAGAGGAGAGGCTGCGTGTGTGTGTGTGTGTGTGTGTGTGTGTGTGTGTGTGTGTGTGTGTTAAGGCACACATGTTTTTTGAACTAAGTGTAATATAAACCAGCTCGGAGACCATAATATGAGCCTCAAGGATTGTGTTGCATGCTCACACACATACACACGCATTGCATTACTCAGCCTTTTTACCTCCACACACTGCAATAACATATTTGAGTTTTACACACACACATATACACTTTCTGAGACACAGTCAGACATATGGCCTGTTCTCAGAGCCCATATGTATTTCCCCCCCTAGCCCCCACATGTGACCCAGGCTTTCCTTGAGATCCTCAAAGGCTCTGTTGTGTTGGGAGTCCCATTCACACACGCACACACACACACACACACACACACACACACACACACAGCCTACATACTCAGCCCCATAAACACTACTTCAAGTTGCCGGTGCCCACAGGCCTTTTCATGGTTAATTTGCTGTTCAATAGGTCAGGAGGAAAAGCAGACACACACAAAGTCATTCTCAAATTCAGAGTCATGCGGCCGTCCCGGCACCAGGATCGGCTTGCTGCATGTTTCCCACACAGATGTGACTCTTGTGATCTACCGGGACCGAGGAACACGAGTGAACCTGCTGTTCACAGTCAACAGGGCTTTTTCTGTTTCATCAGGAACCTGCAATAAAACAGTGTTGTGTTTTTATTATTGCGATATCTTGCACATTTATGGGCACTCCTGGTGAAGCTGCATTTAAAAAAAAGGTCTTAAAATGAAATCATCTGTTCCACTGCAGCAGCTGCATTTCAGCCTGGACATTTTGGAAAAATCCAACCTTTAAGTTTAGAACATTTATTCATCCGGGGAAGAATCTGTCATTAAGAAACACTTAACAAAAAAACAAAAAAAACAAAAAAAAATCCATGATCGCATAAACACCTGTCACGTTTCTTTTTGAATAAGCATTTTTCAGCTCATCAACTTGTGTCATTCAGTTTCTTGGTGTAGAAACAGGATGTCCTTAAAATGTCTTAAATTTGTTAAAGAAAATCTATATTAGCCTTAAAATGTTGATCACAGGTCTTAAATCTTGTTGTGGCAGGACTGTTTAATCACTGTGACTCCAGGAGGTTAAGGCTACTAGTAACAAGCTGCTAATACTTGCTAGCTAGAATATAGCTCTGTAGCTCGCCAGTTCCAGGTGAGAAACACAAAGCTGCTGCAAAGAGCCACAGAAACTTAAACTTCACAATTTTTTCCCCCCTGTACATCTCTGTCATGTTACAGGTCTTAAATTTTTATTCATAATAGTCTTAAAAAGTGATTGACTTGACTTAAATTTAGATTGATTTTTTCAGCAATAAACAAAAATCCTGTATATAAGAAAGCACCTGGTGTTTGTTTCACATCCAAATGCCCTGGAAACCAACACTAGAGTGTGTGGTGCCTTACATTCTTTGAAATTCAGGACACTTTTGCAGTTTTCTGGAAGTTTGTCCCAGATTTGTGGTGCATAGAAGCTGAATGCTGCTTCTCCATGTTTGGTTCTGGTTCTGGACGGCACTTAGAGGTACAGGACATATACGTAGTTGCTGCTCAGCTTCTCCTCATTTCCAAACAGATAGCTGCTCACGGACCCTCGAGATTGGTGCAGATGAACCAGTAACAAGAAAAATATCAAATGTTGTCGACTTTTCAGTTTGATCTTTGCGTCTTATGGAACATTTTAATGGGATACAAAGAGGATGTTTTCTCAGTCAGCTTTGTTATCTGCTAATCTAAGCAGGAAAATGATCTCGTCTGATGTCTATCTCACATCAGCGGGACTTTTCAGCTGTGCAGCTTATCTCTTCCTCGTCCTTCTGTTTGGTGACATTTCTCCGTTCCTTCCTCTTTGTCCTCATGCAGGTGCTGGGTTCTCCTGGTGATGACCTCAATCCTGTGCCCTGGCAACACTTACGCTGCGATGAAGGACCTCTCCTCGTCATCTTCTCCTCTCACCACCCTCCTCCACTACTCTTCCTCCAAGCCCTCCGTCGTGCCCTTCTCCTCTTCGGTGGGTCCCGCCTCGTCGCCGGGGGTCTCGCTGTCAGCCGCGCCGCTCTCCAAGCCGCAGCCGTTCTGTCTGCAGACAGGTCCGCACCTCATAGCCAGCATGCAGCTGCAGAAGCTCAACTCTCACTACCAGAGCCTCGCCTCGGGGGTCTCCGCCGGCCACTCGGCCCCCGGCGGGGCTCAGAAAACCTTCGGGGGCTCGCCGCTGAGCACGGCCAGCCCTCTCCTGGGGCCCTCCGGAGGCCTCGGCAGCGGCGGGAACATGGGAGTGGGGATCGGTATGGCAGGCCAAGGCTCCGGAGCGGCCGGAATTATCGACTTTGACCCCGTGGACGAGGAAGTTCTCATGTCTCTGGTGGTCGAGCTGGGTTTGGACAGAGCCAACGAGCTGCCGGAGCTCTGGCTGGGACAGAACGAGTTTGACTTCATGTCAGACGTCCCGGCTGGATGCTGACCAGCAAAAAGAAAAGGACAAAAACCCCGCACAAACATTCGGAGACAGCGGAATTGATCGACAAAGGGAGAGAAGGCTTCTCTCACTGTTTCGTTTTTCTCTCCCCTAACTTTCTTGGTTGATACATTCGAGGAGAGAGTTCAAGAGATTCACGGCACCTTCCTGTTTCTGCTTTACTGTCATGGTGTTACTCGTGGACGGGAAATTCTACAATAAAGGACCTCTCTCTTTAATTTGTTTTGCGAGTTTGTTTCACTGTGACGTTCTCACTCGAAGAAATACCCAAAGCACATGCGGAGTATGTCCTCTTTTGTTCACCATTGCATCTCTGGGCCTTAATAAAAACCAGTTAACTGATGCGAGACGACTTCAAAGAAACACACGAGTCGACCTCTCAGAGGCCGAACTCTAAAGACGAGTAAAACGCACCTGTCGGACCTGGGTCAGCGCATAAAGAACGTGAAGAAAAGTGAACCAGGACTTCTACAAAAAAGGACGACAAACACTACGCTTCCTGCTTTCTTAATAGACAATATTGAGCCTCCGCTCTCATGGAAAAGAGACTTCAGCCTCTTTGGCTTCACAAAGATCTGATTGTCTGAGAACTGGTTATCTCCAAATACTTCTTTTTTTTCTTTTTGTTTGAATTTAGATCAAGAAGTTGTGCCCTTGTTACTTAAGACAGCGGCTGATATCCATCAGGTTAGTCCTGGACAAGGGAACCTTCTATAGTCGCTGTTTTTGTGAACATAATGAATCAGATTAAGGGACGTGGAAGCTTTAGGAGCATGTGACATGAATGCGGTAAAAATATGTGGAGCACAGCGCCACTGAAACAACTGGAGCCTTTTGGTCAATTCTTTGCCAAGTTAAGCTAATGCAAAGCATTTAATCTGTGGACTCAAACCCCAAAATGTTCGATTCACACACCTTCAGCGTCATGGGTTTTCTACTTTACTGCTTGGATAACTTTGCTAAAACGGCTTTTATCAGCTTGTGCTAACTGTAAAATCACTTTCCTTCATGTTTCTGAGGAGGTAGCATGCTGCTTCAACAGTATGTGTTTACACACCTTTGACCCAGAGCAAAAGATGTAGAGCTAAACTGTCACAGTAAATGTCAAAATCAAGAAAAAAACTGTTTTTGGCTTTGATTTGGTGTCATATAAAGACCTTGCAGGATTAATACCTTAATCGTGCTTTGTAGCGATCAATGACGTTTTACTCTGGCGGGAGCAGCCAACAGCACACACTGTTATCTAGAGGACTGAAACCACTTGCCTGTTGCTGCACAGATCTCTCATCCTTCAGCCGTTGAATCGCCGACCTCAGAGGGCGTCGTCCAGTGAAATCGCAGCGGCTGCGCCTAGTTCACTCAGCTCAAAGTAAATGGGATCTGTTAAAGTATGTGGAGAACTAACACTCGACTCAAACTTCCAGAGTTCTCTGTTCTTTCTTTGTTTTTAAAAATAAAAGAAGTTACGATGATTTTATGGCAGATATTTCTGGAAAAACATTGGATGGATGGATGGATGGATGGATGGATTGGTTGACGGACGGATGGATGATGAACGGACCATTCAGCGGATGGACAGCTGTATTGATTGACAG
>NW_015113020.1:207944-288789 GCF_001443285.1 Poecilia latipinna
GATGGATGGATGGATTAATCATTAGACAGTGATATATGGAAGAAGATCCAGAAATGCGGATACTTCCTGTGTACAAACCCTGACGCTCTGATGTTTCCAGTGAAGCCCTTGAAAGTTTTCCTCTGGAGCTTTCTGCTGCGACACAAAACATTATTTTATTGTTTTCATTTAAAGTGTCAGGTTACACAGTCGCAAGTGTGTTTTTGCCATGTGATATGACTGAAAGCAGAAGAAAAATGCCAACAGGGGGCCTCGGGTTTATGTTACATAAACCGTTTTCTACATGTGAAACAAAATGCTTAATAGTGGTCATTGCACAGCTTGGAATCATAATAGGCCTTTAATGTGATTTTCTTCCTTAAGAAATACATAAATGTACAGTAAGATAAAAAAATCAGTTTATAATCAAGATGCATATGACGTGTCAAGCAAAAAAAGATAGATAACTTACAGATTCGTGGTTTTAACTCCCTGATCTTTTCCTGTTTTCGGCTTTCATGGTCGGTCATGTATTTATATGATCGTAAATAAAGTTAAAGCTGCAATACGCTCAGGTTTTGCTTCAAACTCCTTAGTATTTACTCTTCAAAAAGTGTTGAAACCCCATTTTGTATTTTGTCACGTTAAATCAACAAACTTCAACAGCAACAAAAACATTTAGAAATAAAAATATCTGAAAGATATGTCTGAGTCGAAGCTTTATAACACCGTCTTGTGATGCCAGTCCAGCTGAAGGTCTTTCACGGTATGCCTTTATCAGCTTCTCGTGAAGAGTTGTAAGTTTTCACCCAATTTTCTTTGCAAAGTAGCTCAAGTTCAGTCAATTTTAAATCTTGTCACAGATCATCAATTGGTTTAAGATTAGACTTTGACTAGGTCTTTCCAACACACAAATTATTCAGTCGTATCTTTTGTCCCAGTGGAAGTTGGACCTTCGCACACAGGTTCAGGTCTTTCAGAGTCTCCAAAAGGTTTCCCTCCATCTTCCCATCACCTCTGACCTGAGGAAGAACATTCCCTCAGGAGATGATGATGATGATGATGGTGGTGGTGCAAAGAAGGATTCTTCATAAATTGAAGAACATTGCCGACAAGCTTGAGCATCATCTTCATCAGACTGTTTATACAACAACAGGGGATCGTTAATCAAAGGCTTCCTCAGACTCTTAGTAACTCCCACACACTACTTCCTGCCCACAGCCATCAGCATCCACAACAACTTTTCAAGGAAACCTATGTAATATATGAGTCATACTTACAACAACATTTAATTTCCCTTTGGGATTAATAAAGCATTTTTGAATTGCACTGAATCATTTTGCCTTTTGCAGGTTACTGTACACAACATATGTTTCTTGTTGCTTCTGTGCTTTAGGAGGGGAGGGACAAAAAAGTTCTGGAGACTTGAAACCAACACTTGACCTCCCCACTCATCCTTAAGGGGCTTAACATCTCGTCTGTGTTTTAGATAAATGCACTCAAGATGAGTTCCTCCCCAACTCTCGCCTCCCCACCCTCTCTGCCTCAACTGTAGACATGTTATCTGTTGTGGTAAGAGGAGACGTGCAGGCGACAACAAAAGGACTTTCACCCTCAAGTCACCATGTCTGTCATCTGTACATTGTGGCTCTTCTACCGGGCCGCACAAAGCAGCGCACCTGCATGTGCGTTTGCACACCGGCAGGCATCTGAGGCAGACTGTACAAAGGCACGGAAATAAAGCCTCACGGACCGGGGTAGAGGCACAGGGATGGTGTTACAGCTCCGAAATGGGAGTAGCGGCCATGAAACAGGCTTGTTGGTTGTATGCAGACCTAGGGTTTCACAGCATTGTGTGTGTGTGTGTGTGTGTGTGTGTGTGTGTGTGTGTGTACCTGTTTAGGACCTTTTCTGGTATGTCCACTAACCTTCTCAACGTCGGTTGGTCTTATGGTGGCCAAACCGTGGTCCTAATTCGATGGACACTCGTTTTTAAGGTTTGGGACTGGTTTGGAGGTATAGTGGGAACTAAAGTTTGTTTAAAACTCCTTGACTATCACGATGACACTGATGTCCTCTTTGACTTGCATGTAAGCATTTTGAGGGTAACAGTTAAGGGGAAAAGATTAGAGTTAGGGAAATACTGGTAATGATTAGGGTGAGTCTTAGATTTAGGCAGAAACACAATTACTAAAACGAATGGAAGTCAAAGTCCTAATATGGGAAGAGACATCAGAGTTAGGGTTAGAGCTGGTCTGGTACAATTACTTCCCTTTTGAAGACCAATAGGTCACTCCAATGCAAGGGACACCTGCTTTTAGACTTAGAGTTAAGCTTAAGGCTAGGATCAGGAATGTATAACTAATGATTGAGGTCAAGCTTAGGGTACACAAAGCTGGGTTGGGGAATTTCGTTTGTAAAATATAATTTTTCTTAAACTAGGGATAAAACACGCTCAGTCTTGTTTATAAATTTAGATGTAGCGGGTTCAGGTAACACTCAACCTCCATGTAGGCTTATCCTTTCTTTACGTCTGCCTTCCAGCTTGCACACACACACACACACACACACACACACACACACACACACACACACACACACCAATACTGGGTTTTCTGCAGATGATAAGGATCTCTGCTACAGTCCTTGGTTTCTTTTCTTTTTGCAATGAAAAAAGAAAAGGAGCCATTGATGAAAACCTGCTGAAGGAGCGTTTTGACGGAATCCCTTTTCTGGTTTTCCAAGGGATTTGGTGGGTATTTCCTTAATAACAATCGGCTCTCTGAGGTGTAGCGAAAGACATAAAGTTGCCCCTCACTGCCTCTAAATCCAACGGACAGACACTCTGAGTCTCCTCTTCCTCTGTCTCGTCCCCTAATGCGGTCAAAACAACATTCTTCACATCGAAGGGAGCCTTGTGTTTGTTTCCATCTGCTCCGTATTGTTTTAAAGTCTTCTTTTGAGTGAGTGAGTGTGTATGTGTGTTTTTTGCGGTCCAGTCTCAATCCCAGCTGAGTGGATGTTTTCTTTGCTGTGTGAACCAGAGTCCCCCTCTGCTCCCCTGAGAAACTGCCTGATGGAAATGCTTAATTTGTCCTCCTTCCTTTTTAAAGAAATTCACCCCTCAGTGAGACAGAAAAACCTAAACAGGGACTGTTTCCAACTCAAACATTGCTTTCAGGACTTTAAAACTGGAATTTTACAAGAAATGGGCTTAATTTTTGTTTTTGTTCCTCCTCTTGTACCTCGTGGAAAGACACAGCATTACAAAAAGCTGACTTTGAGGAATCAAGTTAGACGTTTTTGGCTTAGCTTAGCACCAGCTCCACAATTTCCAAGGTCTGTGAACCGTTTGCTTTTGTGTGTGGAGCCTTTGAGCTTCAGCTGAAATTCAAGTAGACCGAGCTAAAGGAACTCAAGAAATTAATTTTTAAAATGACCAAGAAAGTTTTGGTGCCTCTTAGGGCTTTCCACTAAAGATGTTCTAGTTGTTAACCAGGGCTGGTGTCCAGCCTGTTCTTAACTGGTTCTGTGAAAGGATTGTTTTCCTTTTCCACCAAATCAGAGGTCCCTATTACGTCATTATAAATGTCTAATCCAATTATCGATAGATTCTCCCCACTTTATTCTGCGTTTTTGTGAAGGACTATGTTGTGACAGGCATTTAGGGTGAACATGATGGAGGTTTAATGATAAAAACAGAAATCTTACACAAGGATAACAGGACATGACAGAGGAACAGAAGGATCCACAAAGGACAAACGCACAAAAAGCAGAATAACCAAGAAACTGAACACCAAGGAAAGACCTAACATGGCAACACTTTTCTATAAAGCAACGATGAACACGGAAATTAACTGAAAACAGTAATAACAATAATAAAGAACCCAGAGGCGATCAAGACACTAATGAAAACCAAAACCCAAGGATCGTACCAAGGATTATTCCTATGATTAAGACAGCTTAACCACTCTGCTCTGTTTGCCAAGTTTAAGAAATGAGTTAAAAACAGATTTGTTTGCAACAAAGACTGCTTTTAGTTAAAGTCACTGGATATAAGTAGACCTGCTAACTGTAAATTAAATAAAAGACAAACATCTTCCACTGCAAGAAGATTTTAATTAGTTGTCTATCTATCTATCTATCTATCTATCTATCTATCTATCTATCTATCTATCTATCTATCTATCTATCTATCTATCTATCTATCTATCTATCTGCTCATTGTTCACAGCACCACACTGCCATCTGGTGGATTGTGTTGGGAAGCGCAAAACCTTTGTAAGATTGTAATGTTTCACGCTGGTTATGATCCGCTCAGAATAACTTCACATTACTAATTTACTATGTTGTTCTTTCCGGGTCTTTTCTAGACCCCGTTTCCTGTTGAAAACAGTCTTCATGCCAGATCTACCGTGACGGGTATTAGTAGTGTTGATAAGTTTCAGTAAAACTGCCGTGTTGATTTTTGGATCCTGGTTGTTCTCCGACAAACAAAAGATGTGAAGATTCTTAGTTTGGAAATTATTCCCTAGTCTAGAGGAAATTTGTCTTAAAATAAAATTAAAATAAAACCACGGATTATCCAGATTGGTCAATTGCATGTTTTCTCTTTGGCTGCCGAGCTACATACTGCCCTCTAGTGGACAGTTAACAAAAAATATCTCATCGTTTAAATTTAAAATGTAAAATTATTAGATTCCTCTGTACATTTCTGGATTATTTTAAACGTAAATACATAAGTTTAATGTGAACTCACTCACAAAAATTCTTTCAAGGGGAAAGTTCAAAGATAAAACCTGCACAGACAGGGAGGAAGGAGGAAAATGGGAAAAGGAAGGTAGGACAATATGAGGGTATGAAGAAAAAAGAACAGAGGGAAGGCAAAAAAAAGGAAGTAGGAATGTAATGAAGGAAACAAAAAAAACTAGATCAATTTCCATACTTTCCCAGAATGTGCAGGAAACCTGCAACATTTGCTAAGTTGGACAACATTCAGTGCTTTATACCCTTTGGGCATTTCTTAGGAACACATTTCTCCACTCTGTATTCCTTTTCCCTATCTGAGACTTTTTAATATATATTTATATATATATTTGAAAAAAAGAAAAAAAAAACACATGTGTTTACGTTTCCAAAACAATGAAGCTTTGATGAAAAAGTAGGTCACTAGATATAGACGTATAATCATCCTCACAGGGGGGGTTTGATTCAGGTGTGAATCCAGAGCAGGTTCATTCACCGCCTCTCTGGGAGCAGAGCTGCGTTCAGAGAAGGAGCTGGCATGTGTTCATTAGTTGGAGTCATTTGGCAGAGGCCAAAACAGTCCCAGCAGGGCTTTTATAAATGTAAACAGGACTAAAATGAGTCACAAACATTTCCTGTATCTCTTGATAACCGAGAGTTGCTGTCAAACACAGCCACATCTCTGCATGCAAATCAATAGCTTATGCAATCATGCAGATTTAATCAGAACTGAACATTTCTAACAACAAAACACCCAAACAAATACACAAAAAACATTCACTCTCACTAGAAATGACTAAATGAAAAGAGTCTTGCATTTAGGAAACTCACCCACTCGCTTTGATGGGTAAAGCTAACAGATAAACAAAACCACCTGACCACGCAATCACAAAATAATTAAAGTTAATACAGAAATATCTCTAAGGTTGTTTTTTAAAAAAAATAAAATTGATTTATTAATGACATATTTAAACATTTATCTGCTAACATGCTCCAAAACTAATGGCACATTTAGGTAGCCATTTTATTATTAAATATGTACTTTTAGGTAGAAAGTGACTTACTAAGCTAAAATGGATTTTGGCTTTCGACTTTCGACATTATTGTCCCTCCCAGTCTGCCGTTGGCGGCGATATCATTCACTAGCGGAAGTGAGGAGGTCCTTTTCCCCGCAGACTCCAACATGGTGAGCCGTCTTTCTTCACGATTCTGCTGTGTGATAATCTCTAAACATCCCCTTCTCTGTTCACATTATTAAACCAATACATGTTCTAGTGTAAAATAACACAGATTAACTAACGGCAGATTTATATATTGTGAGGCAGCGTCGGGATTTCTAGTCTTAAATGGTGGTTTGAAAAGCCACTTGCAACCCGCTACTTCTTAGCTTAGCATAATGGAGGAAAGAGGTATGCTGCTATGATGTACAAGAGTTTCCCCACAAATGACGCCTTATATTTTAAAATGTATCACTTCATATGTATGGTGTATTCTTAAAAATGATTTAATGAACGTATTGGTGACGTTAGCATAGTTAGGGCCCTTTTGGTTGTACCAACCCGCATTCATTTCAGCGGCACCGCTGCACAGCAAGCTAACGCGGCCGGGCTAATGTAGTATCAATTCGCGTGCTGTCAGAATGTATTCGCGCAAGTTGACAATTAATTTATAATTGTAAACATGTTCAGAAGGGTGAATTCCCAGTCTCTTGACCGGCTCTGTCATCTGTCCTCCAGGCAAGAGGACCGAAGAAGCACCTGAAGCGCGTCGCAGCGCCGAAGCATTGGATGCTGGACAAGCTCACCGGAGTCTTTGTAAGTAAACTTACTGTTGTTGTTTCTTATAAAAAAAATCGCGGTTGTATGAAATATTATCAACTCAACTGAATGTAACTAATCATATGTGTATGTTTGACATGTCAATTCATTGCTCAGTTGCTGTGGGAGTGTTAGAAAACACTAGGAATGATGAGATCTCTGAAAACTGTTAGCAGGCAGAAGTGTTTTGTATCTACATTGTTTGAAAGTAACACATCATCTTAACATGTCTCTCTCTCTTTCTCCTTCCAGGCTCCTCGTCCCTCCACCGGTCCCCACAAGCTGAGGGAGTGCCTGCCTCTCATCATCTTCCTGAGGAACCGCCTGAAGTACGCGCTGACGGGCGACGAAGTGAAGAAGATCTGCATGCAGAGGTTCATCAAGATCGACGGCAAAGTCCGCACTGATATCACCTACCCTGCTGGATTCATGGGTGAGCTTAGAGACTTATTTTTTTCCTCACCATTGTGGTCGCGTCCGGACGTTAAACTGTCGGGCCGGGGATGTATTTATTCCGGGAGTGGTGATGAATATGTGGTTTTGATCAGCAGTGAGCTGAAAACTCTACAACCCAAATCCTCTAAGAAGTTCTGAGCTCCAACTAAAATGTTTTGTTTTTCAAAGATATTTTAGATGCAAGCTGGTCGTAATTATTGAGGTGATGTTTTTTATGCTTTGTTTATGCCAGCTTCTTTTTAACTGGTCATTTTGAGGGTGGAATCATCTTAGAACTAAGTGTTGAAGTAGTAGATGTAGACTGTAAAAGCCCACTTAATTTTTGACAAATGTCGTCAATGTGAGAGTTATCTGCTTTTTTTTTTCTTTAAAGAACTCTCCTTTCATTGCTATTAGATTTTTAAGTAACTTGAATTAAAACTGGTGCAAAAAGAAATGGATACATTTTCTTCTGTGGGAAGTTATTTGCGGAAAATAACACTAGGAAGAGTATTAAGTGTCCAGAAATTAAAAAAACAATGAAAACATGTTATTAGATCTGAGTTAATGGACATCATGGAAGGTAAAAAGAGCCACTTGTGGAAGTAATTTAGCAAATATTTTTAAATCGAAGTGAGTTTTTTTTTTTTTAGATTAGTAAATACACCAATCAGTCAGAGTTAAAAATCTGACTTTTTGTTTTTCACTGAATACAGCTGTGAACTGAAAATACTCCCTGTTTTTTTCATCATGTCTATGAGTTGAGCCCTTAAAGAAGATGAGGACTAAACTCATTTGTCAGGCCAGACTTGGAAGACAAATGAGTAAAAATCTGATCAGTCAGTTCATCTCGGATGCAGAGTGAATTAAAGTAGATCTGATTATTGACATCCAAAGCTGTCTTTATTGTTAGATGTTTGAGTAATGTAGGAGCGATGTGAGTTTTTGCTTTATGGTGTCTTGATTTATTATATTATCAAACACATGTTGGAAGATTAGCTAACCAGTCAACCAGAGATTTCATTTGAAGTTTTTCTTGTTTGGTTTTGATTTAAACCAAAAAATCTCAACGCTTTCTCGCCTATAATATACCAAAGTTATAAATTCCCAGATTTTGGGGTCTATAACCCCCCCAAAAAAAAAAAAAAACCCTGAAGGTGCATCAGTGTGTTTAATACAAGTTTCTTTACGTTTTATGTAAGGTGAGGGCCGTTTTTAGAAACTATTTGGGATAATGTCTTTTATTTTGAAATACACATCTGCTACTTATCAGGTAACCTGCTGCTCATTCATTTGGTCTTACTTTGCTGAGCTCCAGTGGGACGTGGCAGCAGGGAATAGCTTGATAAAATCATCTCCACACACACCTGCTCATTAACACGGTGGCTAGTTTCGGATGCTAATTGAACAAAGTTGTCCATGCTCATTTTTAGTTAAGGTTCCTGAGATCCTTTGTCAGCTGTGGATGAAATAGAGACATCCCTCCTCCTTCCTTCACTGCATATCTGCATTATGTTGAGGCAGCAGTGTTTTAGCTAAAATCCCACACCAAGCGCTGGGTCACTCTCTCAGTAGTTGGTGGATGTTTATGACTTCCTGTTGGCTGATAGATGGAATCGTGTGAAATTAAACAATGTTCTCTGGTTCCTTTCCTTCAGATGTTATCAGCATTGAGAAGACTGGCGAGCACTTCCGTCTGATCTATGATGTGAAGGGACGTTTCACCGTCCACCGCATCACCGCCGAGGAGGCCAAGGTGAGTCGAGCCTGGGAAATCAGAATATTCTTTTATTTTTTCACCCATTCACTCCTTGAGTTTCCATAGTTTATGGTGATGTCTATGAATTCGGGTTAAATCTGTGGTGAAATATAAGGGTTAGGCAAAAATTTCTTTTTTTATTTTGAAGAGAATAAAATCATATTACAAGAATACACTCATAGTTATATGACAATAAAGTCAAAATAATTCAAAAATAGTCGCATTACTAGAATGAAGTAAAAATATTAAGAGAATGAAGGAGATGTCTAATACAATAACTTTTTTCTAATTTAAGCAACTTTTTTCTCAAATTTTACTATATCCTGTTAAAATTCTGTCCTTATTCTGTTAATATGATCGTGTTCTCGTAATTAAAATAAATGTCCTGATATAATACGCCTGTACAGTAATACGCTATCATACAACTAATTTTTAAAAAAATATTTTGCCGTTTATTTGTCTTTTAGAAAAGAAAGCAGAGAAGGAAAAAAACTATTTTATTTTGAAGCTATATTGCACAGCCCTCAGCATGACAAGTACTGACTAGTTTATGCCTGAAACTCCTAATGTTTCTGGTTTTTGATTATATAAAAGCAGCAGAAACATCTGTGCTTAATTCACCTGTGGATCGTCTCTTCTCTCTGCAGTACAAGCTGTGCAAGGTGAAGAAAATCCTCATCGGCACCAAAGGAATCCCCCACCTGGTGACCCACGACGCCCGCACCATCCGCTACCCCGACCCCCTCATTAAGGTCAACGACACAGTCCGCATCGACCTGGAAACTGGCAAGATCACAGATTTCATCAAGTTTGACACTGGTAGGTGTGACTCTTAACTCAAACTCCACTGTTCCCTCTCTGACGTCGTTTTATTGACTCTGAGCCGGTTCCTTCTGCTCTCCTGTCTCCAGGTAACCTGTGCATGGTGACCGGTGGCGCTAACTTGGGGCGTATTGGTGTCATCACCAACAGGGAGCGCCACCCCGGCTCCTTCGACGTGGTGCACGTCAAGGACACCACAGGCAACAGCTTTGCTACCAGGCTCTCCAACATCTTTGTCATTGGCAAGGTGAGCAAATTCAGACTTGGATCGTCATCATCACTGTCCCCGTTTTGTGTTGGGATGTAATATAAGCAGGTTATTTAAATCTCCTGAAAGCAACAAGCTTTCTCATGTCTTTGACTTCCAAATTGGGTTAATTGGCTTTCAAGATTCTTGTTCAGGTGGCTTTTTGAGACGTGTCATTTTGGAGCAATGATGATCATTAATGGTTTTGATCAGCAGTGAAAAAATCTTACCAATTCCTCTAAGAAGTTCTGAGCTCCATGACCCACACAGCTGTTTGTGCACTTCACATCAAACAGGGTGTCAGTGCATCCTGAAAAAGTCTTAATTTAATTTATCTAAAATAATGGTCTTAAAATGTTACAGTCCATGGGTAATATGTAAGTTGGCCTTAAATACGGTAATCACAGTTCTTAAATTTTGTCGTGAAAGGGCAATTTAATCTCATATAGCTTATTATTTTTCTTCAGTTGCATGTAGACATCTTCATTATGTTCTGAGACTAGTTGGTTAAAGCTACCTAGCTTTTTTACGTCTGCCATTTAAGTGTAAAACATTTCCACTCTGACGTTCATCTTTGCCACTTGCTCTTCTGTTGCCAGGCCTTGCGGTGCATTGTGTGAAAAAAGCTTGGCACTACTATATAAAATATTGAATGTACTTTTGTACATATGCTGTGATACAGGTCTTAAATTTTATTCATGGTAATCTAAAGAACTCTTAAATTTGAGTTTATGAAACCTTATCAAATAATATTGCTAATATTTGCAGACTGTAAAGCTATAAACCCTGTATCAGAGTTCCAGATAGTGAATATGTGGTTAGAATAATTTGAAATGAGATGATGGATTAATTTGGTGTGTACTTGATGTGTTTTTTTTTAATTATTATTAATCCATTTGACCAATCTAAATTGTTGTGATCTGACTGTTCTGGTTCCAGGGCAACAAGGCATGGGTGTCCGTGCCCAGAGGAAAGGGAATCCGTCTGACCATTGCCGAGGAGAGAGACAAGAGGCTGGCTGCCAAACAAGGCAGCAGCTAAACTGGCCCCTAAACAGACAGCCTGACCCTGGTTTTCAAATAAAATCTTATTTACAAAAGAATTATTGTTTTTGTGGTACTTTACATAAGGTAGACGTATTCATATTGTGTAAATAGTATTTTTAACTACTTGATGTCCCAAATATCAAACATACGGCAAAGAATGAGTGATTAGGCCTGAAATATTTCACTCATTAATTAAACTTTGTGCTTTTCACTTTCTAAAATGACAATATGCTACATTGGTGGAGATCTTTTCTGTCTCTGTCATCAAATGACAGTATTAAAAAAGTATGTAATGCATATTTTTCTGAAAGTTGCATGTAATTTTTAGTCCTTGTCTGATTTTCTATACAAGCTGCTGATCATATGTACCTAATGGTGTCCAGCTAGTGTTCATTACGCTTCCAAATGATTTAATTTTATTCTCTTCCCACATTTCCTCAGCTCACAACTGCTACCAGATCACATCCTGAATTTGTCTTACTGAAACAAGTTGAACACAGAATTGGCTCGAATGTCTGGCACATGCAGACAACTGATGGCGACGTAGATGGTTTCTCCTGTAGATTCTAAACACCCACGTCCAATTATGTTATGTGGAGATCTTAGTATTGTGCTCCAAATATTGAAGAACCATGTGGCATCTGTGCCTGCAGGTATTGGCCTCTTAACGCACCAGCTTGTGTTGGTTGTCTCTGGTGAGATGACCTACCACTGTGAACTCCAGGGCTTTTATAATCCACAAAGTGTGTCTCCTTCTGGGTGCTAAAAGTGGTCCTGTCCATTGTTGGTATTATTTAGCTCCCATATTTTATCATCCCTCTATCATTAGTAATCCTCTGCTTTCCTGTGAATCAGAGTTGGATGTGGCCTGTTTCCAGTTAAGCACATCGCCCACCAGCCACCGCAGTAAACGCTCATGCTTGCTCGCTGGTGCTTTGTGCATTTAACACAACTTGTTTTATTACTGGCCCTGGAATGGATGTCTAAAATTAACTGTGGACAGAATGCATTTTTAGTTGACAATTTTGTCGGTCATCTCGGATTCCTTTGTAAATTAATACCACTGAAGAGGAAGTGCTTGTCACTTTTATTAGAATCTCCTGCTGTTCTTTCTTCAGCTGTAAGTTTTATTTGACTTAATTTGGAGCAAGGGATCCACGCTTCCTTAAAGTCTTGAATTCATGTATTTAAAATTAAGGCCTTAAATCTTGAAAGTTTTAAATGTGTCAAGACTTTAATCTCCAATGTATTTTTTTCACAGGACTTTTCTGTCAAGCAAAAGTTTGAGTTGCTTGCAGACATCTATTGTGTTCTGTGACTTGAGACAGATGAGGCTACTGCTGACCAGCTGCTAATGTAGCCTTGGAGTTCAGGTCAGGAGAGCTGGCAGGCCAATTGAGCACAGTAATACCATGGTCAGTAATACCAGTGGTTTTGGCACTGTGAGCAGGTGCCAGGTTGTGCTGAAAAATGAAATCTTCATCTCCATAAAACCTTTCAGCAGATGGAAGCATGAAGTGCTCCAAAATCTCCTGATAGCTAGCTGCATTTACCCTGCCCTTGATAAAACACAGTGGACCAACACCAGCAGCTGACGTGGCTCCCCAGACCATCACTGACTGTGAGTATTTGACACTGGACTTCTGGCATTTTGGCATTTCCTTCTCCCCAGTCTTCCTCCAGACTCTGGCACCTTGATTTCCGAATGACAAGCAAAATTTTCTTTCATCCGAAAAAAGTGCTTTGGACTACTGAGCAACAGTCCAGTGCTGCTTCTCTGTAGCCCAGGTCAGACGCTTCTGCCACCGTTTCTGGTTCAAAAGTGGCTTGACCTTTGACCTGGGGAATGCAGCACCTGTAGCCCATTTCCTGCACACGCCTGTGCACAGTGGCTCTGGATGTTTCTACTCCAGACTCAGTCCACTGCTTCCCCCAAGGTCTGGAACCGGTTCTTCTCCACAATCTTCCTCAGGGTCCGGTCACCTCTTCTCGTGTAGCGTTTTCTGCCACACTTTTTCCTTCCTACTGACTTCCCACTGAGGTGCCTTGATATAACACTGCAAACAGCCGATTCGTTCAGAAATTTCTTTCTGTTTCTCACCCTCTTGCTTGAGGGCATCAATGATGACCTTCTGGACAGCAGTCAGGTCAGCAGTCTGACCCATGATTGCGGTTTTGAGTAATGAACCAGGCTGGGAGTTTTTAAAAGCCTCAGGAATCTTTTGCAGGTGTTTAGTTACACTTCGTTGATTCAGATGATTAGGTTAATTGCTCGTTCAGAGAACCTTTTCATGATATGCTCATTTTTTGAGATGGGAATTTTGGGTTTTCATGAGCTGTTTGCCAAAATCATCAGTATTAAAACAATAAAAGACCTGAAATATTTCAGTTGGTGTGCAATTAATCTAAAATATATGACAGTTTAATTTTTATCATTACATTCTAAAAAATAATGAACTTTATCACAATATGCAAATTTTTTGAGAAGGACCTTCTCTACCAATGAGCTACGGGGTGCCCTACGACTTATTGCCATTTGCTTTGTTTGAGTATGTGATAGTGATGGAGATATTCACAAAGTCGAAAGGCCAGAGAAGTATAAATATAATACAGGTAAATATTGGTTATTGGCCGTAGCAGCAATATTGATATTGGATGTTGATGTTGGACCAATTTTTCAAATTTGTTTTTCACTTTGTCATTATGGACGGACCCTAAGCACTGGTGTAGTCTGCTTATGCCTTGGGGTTGATCTGCTTCCATCTACAAAAAGAGAAGCGCATTCTTTCATCTTCTATGCTTCCTTCGTTACTCCTGCCCAGCGTCTCCCCGGCATATTTTACTTTATCCCTACATCTTATGCTCCGATTCCCTTCCCCGTCCCTCACCGTCTCTGTGTCCTGACTTCAGTACCCGTCCATATGGTGACCGCTGGGTTGCAGCATGCTCAAGCGCTCCGGAAACCTGGCCTGGCAAACACCACCACAGTGTGTGTGTGTGTGTGTGTGTGTGTGTGTGGTGTTGCTTACACATTCACTTGCCAGGGTGTGCAGTCCAAAAAGCTTGAGATGAACATGACACGTCTAACTCTGTGACTTTCATTTGCTGCCCTGCCTTTCCAACCTGACAACAATCACAGCAGGAACCTGCGACTGTTCTGAAGGCCGTGGCTCAGACTCTGCACACCGTCTGCTTTCAGACAGCTCGAGTAGTTCAGTAATCCATCTTTGCAGACAAATGTAATTTGTAGTCTGGATATGCTGATTCATCTATCTTCATGCTGGAGTTTGCACATAGGAGAGTGACAACCTTTTAGCTAACAGGACCACGTTTAGACACAGCATCCTAACAATTGCATTAGAAATGACTCTAAAACTGAAACAAAGCAAAAAATTAGACCACTTTCAGGGGTTGGTATTTTGTAACCAATCAAAAGTGGCGGCTTTGCCACTGCGGACCAGCCGTTCTAAAGAGACAATCTCAGTCAGGCAACTCATGCGCAGAGGCTCCCTCTTTGAAGAGGTGAAACATGAAGCTAACCAGAAGCAAGCTTTGCTCTCCTCTGGTTCTGTCTGGTCTGCCCTAGTGAATATGGCAACAATCACATTTGATTCACATGGAGGCTTTGAAGTGCTTCTGGCTGGAGGTGAAGAAAGGCAACAGGACAATGAACAGCAGAGGAAATGCACAGGAAAACATCCACTTAGAAAATTGGGAACAATTGAGTCGAAGTAAGACTAAACACAAGGTGGGAAGACTTTGTAGCCTCACCACAAGAATTCAGATAGAGAAATGCATCCAGGCAGGTGTTTAATCAAATGTATAACCCTGTCCAATGGTCTTGTTCAAGATCAGGTCACAGAAGCAACTTGGACCTAGAGGGAAATATAAAGCTCCTTAACCTCAATGACACTGGACAAGAGGAGATATATTGATCCAGTGCACAAGTGTGAAACTCCAGTTCTGCCAGGTCTTTCCTGGGACCCGTTCTCACTGGGATGTGCCTGAAAAGCCCCCAAAGGGAGACCCATTTATGCCAAATCACCTCAACCAAGGCCTTTCAGTCCTAAACCCAGCCAGCCTACGCAGGGCACTAATTTCAGCCTTGAGTGTTTGAGTTGGTGTTCTTTTGATCTTCATTCCTCTTTTTATTATAGGTGAACTAGTAGATTGAGATCTTACTTTTTCCCTCAGTCTCAGGAGCTTCTTGTCTTTACCACACCAAAGGAGCACCTACATTACTGATGGGGTCTCAGTTTGTCGGTTCCTTTCCTGCTCCATCCTCCACTCGCATAGAAGACATAAAAGACTCTTAAACTCCTTAGTTACTTAAAGGCGAAACTGAGTCTTGACTTGAGGGAAGGCACCTGACTTCAACTGACCTACAGGAGGTGACTCAGAAACTTGTTAAAGGCCTTGACAAACCTTTGAGTCCTTGAAGACTTGGGACTTGGACCTTGTGGACAGAAGTTCCTATAATTTGGACCGTTTGGCGGAGAACGCTCCAGGGCGTTGTGTCAGACGATTGTTTTTGAACCTGTCCTATTCAGAAGCGTCAATGTTCTTGGTAATCTGTCAAGTAATGTATGTAAAAGGCACTGACTGACACCCACTGCATGCCCCTTTTGATGTACGTTTGCTTTATCGTCCCTGTTGGTACAGTCAGTGGCTGCAGAGTGGGAGTTATGAGTTAGGCCTTAAAGCTGACGTCTTTTTTTAGAACATGGATGTAATTATTTAATATAGCAAAAAATTAGCCAACTAATCTTAACCTATTAAATATTTATCATGTTGGGTAATACGTTACAGCTCACAATGTTGCAGGAACTGAATGGCTACGTGGTGGTGTAGTTTGAAACCGGTCTTGCTGCAACATCATCGAAGCTGATTTATTCTTTACCAACATTTTCACACACACGAAACAAATTTTTCACATGGAGCCTTTCTCCATCTCGGAGATGTGAGGGGTGAGTTTGCAGCCTCACTTAGAAGGCTGTGTGATGTTTGAGGTCAAGACGACTGGGAGAAACAAATTAAAATAAGGACTTTTCGCATCAGTTAAACCACGTCTGAAATTAGTTTTCACACTTTTAGCAAGTTGAAAAAGTTTGTCCTCACTTACTGGTTCCAGTCTGTTCAGCTAACTGGGAAAAGGCCTTGGGTAACAGATGGTAACAGACAGTATACGCCATAGCCTGCCAAGTAGATTTTGAACGTTCTTTGCTGCTTCCTAGATGCTTCTGTGTAACACACCGCCTGACAAGTTGGGAAGTGTTTATTTTTACAAACTGGTTCCATGCTGGTTCTGCCTTCTATTCAAGCGCCGAGGGTTGTCGTGTCTACACCCGCGTAAACAATCTGACATTCGCTATCAAAACCGAAGGGAACTCCTCTCGACCGCCAGAACTAATTTCAGAGCAGCACCAGCTCTTTGTGGTCACAGTCAGGAGCTTCTTAACATTATTGGGCCCGAGTTGTGTTCATCATAACCCAAGGGACCGTTTTAACTGGGTGGAGGTTTACTGGATGTTTAAATAGCAGATCTTCAGGTGTTAAATAATCTCTGGTCTGATAGCGGTGGCTGTTATGAACGTCAGCTGAGCAAACTACAAGACGCTGACATACACAGTGCATTACTCATGTTGCAACCACAAACCTCAGTGTGTTTTATTGGGATTTTGTGGGACAGGCCAACACAAAGTAGTGCATAATTGAGAAGTGGAAGGGAAAAGATACACGACGTGTAGAAGCACCTTTTACTATACTTCCAGCTGCAGATCTTTTGTGCTATGTTGCCATCGACTTTGCACACTGAGACACATTTGTGGCCATTCTCCTTTTTAAAATAGCTCAAGCTCAGCCAGACTGAAGCTGATTTTCAAGTCTCGCCAGAGATCGTCAACTGGATTTAGGTCAAGACTGGATAATTTAATCTAAACCATTCCACTGTAGCTCTGGATTTGTGTTTAGGGTCGTCGTCGTCCTGTAAGATGAACCTCAAGGACTGCATTGAATGGCCTTCCCAATGTCTGCTGGAGATAGATATATCAGACCCCTGCGAAACTGGAAGGGTAAATGGATGAATGCTTTAAAGCTTATAGTTGTCCTCATCTTTTGTCAGTTTGGTCATTTTTTGGCCATAATTGGGTGTGAGGCTTGAGCTGAAAACACTTATTGAACTAATTTATCTTTCGATATTTAAACAATTTGCCATCATAGGCGACATTCACTCAGTGATTTATGACCCGCAGGTGCAGAAAACGAATGTCAACGTCACACCACAGTGCATTGTGTACGGAAGCAATAATGGATGGAGTCATTTATGGATCGATTTTAACGTTTATGTAGCAATGGGAGCCGACGGTATCGTCACGAAATCACAAGACGAAGGAAGCGAATAAGAAGAAAGCACAACTTTACTGCGATTTCTGTAGGGAAGTCAGTTTGGATGTTTAATCAGAGCTAAGAGTTGGGGGATTGTGATGTGCTTCAGTGACACAAACTTCTTTCATAAGTTCATGATTACAATTTTTCAGCCATCGTTTATGTCCTGATTTACTGTATCTGGTATTTTCTGATGCAGAATTATGACGCATGTCTCATATCAATCACATTAAAAGCCACATAAAATGCGACATGAGCGTTCGGATTGCAGGTGCTTTGCAAACTGTTTATCTGAACTAGTTCCACTTTATGGAAGTGGCACAGATCGAATTTTTGAGGGGTGAAAGATCAGAATTGGGCCATTGAAGACTGTGCAAAAAAGAAAAAAAAAAAAACAAAGAAAAAAAGTGGATTTAGATGTAGCCATAGTAATCAGAAGGAATTAATCTTTCCAAAGATGTCATAAAGACTTTTGTCTAAAAAACCTGACGAGACGCCTACACCTTTCAGTGTCTGCTGGAATAACAAATGGTTTGAAGCAAGATCCCAGTGACTCTTTAAGAGCCTCCTGCTAGAAGGACACAGGCATCAAAGTCCAGCAAAGAGAAAAAAAATAGAGGCGAATAGGAGCACAGTAGTAGAAGTTAGTTTGTGTTAAGGCTAAACGTGGGCTGGACTCCTGAAACAATGAAGTCAGTCATCAGGGGAGCCGGTGGAGGTGAAGGGCGGCGGAAAGGGGGGACTGGGTAAGGACAGCTGTTTCTAATCAGTTGCTTCCATGTGATTGACGGTCTGCCTGACTGCTGGCTGATTGGGACAATTGTCAGTAAAAGTGTACGATTAAAAGCAGACTTCTCCTTTAATTTTCATCGCTTAACTACCGACTAGCTCGTAGATTGATTTAGTGACACGGCAGCAAGCTAGCATACTAACTAAGTGTTCGGCTGTGCAGCAGTGCTCAAACGATGGTCCGAGGACCGTGATGTTTGGATGATGTAACCCAGCCACTCCCTTCTGCTGCGCCACGCTTCCTCCAATCCTTACGGACTCTCTCTCTCTCTCTCGCTGTTGTAAAAACTCACTCGTAACCCCGTGTCCTCCCCCCACCGTCTCCCAGAAGTTTCTCATGTTGATGTTCTCTCTCTACTGCGTCAATAAAAAGCCAGCTTATGTTAAAATTCCTCCACATTCCGTTGCTACCCCGCCCTCCACATGACAGAGTCAGACTAGCATGAACAAAAACATTAGGTAGGCCAAGTTCATGTCTGGGAGGGATCGCTAACGGGGTCCCGCGGGGAGCTGCTCCGAGGACCAGATGTGCTTTTAGCCGGGGGGGGGAAAGGAGCAGGGGTACGTTCAAGAGCCTTCGGATGGAGGATTGGAGTTTGTTTTTTTTGTTTTTTCAATGGGCGGAGGGGAGAATGGAGGAAAGAATGGTGGAAGAAAATGGCTCAAAACGACACAGTGGGATTAAGGAAAAGAATTTAGTCCTTCAGATTTGTGGGTTTTTTTTTTTTTGCCCCCAGTTAACAACGATTAAATATTGAGTGAAATGGGCGACATAGAGGAATCCTTCAATCTTCACAAAAATCAAGCCTAAGTTTAAGCAAACAGCTTGGAGAAAAATCTGTAAGCTTCTTCATTAGGCATGCCTGGGGATGTATTTTAAAGCAACACCTCAAACAATCGGCTTCATTCAGTGACATCAGCAACTCGGATATCAGGGAGAGAGTTGTGGACCTCTACAGGTCTGTTCACTCCTGGAGTTCAATTTCCTGCTGCCCAAAGCTGCAAAGTTTGTTTCCTTAATGGGCAGTATTATGTTAAATCAACTTTTTTGAGCTTTACATGGTTCTTCATAAAAAACATAAGTGAAGTGCTACCTTGATTCTTCCATGCATGTTTGAGAAATGATTTAATCTCCATGGCAACCACTCAGCTGTGTAAAACACCTGGGTGAAGCTAGCGCTGCAGTTTCTGAGCTATCGCCTCACAGAGCAGCCCTCTGCCGTGACTTCCCCATTAAGCTCCTTCAGACTAGCCAGCAGCAATTGGCAAACACCTGGAGGAACTGCACATCTGCTGAACTCGTTATACAAGCTATTTCTCAGTGCAACGCTGGTAAAAACACTGTTAAAGGGTTAATGGAGAAGCGATGTGTGATGACTTCCTGAAGCCAGAGTTTCAGAAAGAGCAGGAGTTTTTAAAGAGACAGAGGCCCAATTTCAAGGAATTAAATCAGTAAGTAAATTTCTTTCAAGTTATATTTGATAAATACGACATTTTTATAACAAGTGGAGGTAACATAGGTACTTGATTGTGTTATAAAATGGGACTATGTGCCTGGAAAATACATAATACAGGCCCTTTAAAAATCTCAGTTCTGTCAGATGGAATGGATCAAAATTACAGCAAACTATTGTGAGAAGCTTTTTAAAAGTTACCCAAAACATTTGAAGTAAGTCGTACCATTTGAATTCAATTGTACAGAATACAAAAAATATTTCTGCAAACTTTTGAATTTGAATAAAATGCAAGATAAATCCCATTTGCATTTTTAGCAAAAGAGAAAAGTTTTGGTAAAAAAACAAACAAAAAAACCAGGAAAGTTTTAGTCTGATTCAAAGTCAGCTGCTCAATGTGCTAATGGTGGAGAAACAACTTACCATTACAGGAAAACTGTTTACCCGCCGTCGTTGGTGACTATGCTAACTAGCTTTAGCATTCACGGCAGACTCTACTGTCGGAAACTAGCTGAAGTGTAGTAGAGAGCAAAGAGGAGCTTGATTGACAGCGCTAAGACTCTCCTCTTGGCTCTGATTGGTTGTTTTTGACCAGGCGTGGCACATTTTTTTGCAGATTGAAGAGGAGCTCTCTTTTTTTCCCCAGAGTATTTGTCTCACGATATGCTGCCGTGACATGGTGACAGTTTTAACATAAAACATATTGTTTACAAAAGTTACGCACTGCAGCTTTAAAATGGGTGAGGTGAGGTCAAATGACAGCCGTTGGGCCCCCGCTCCCCCCGCCACGCTCGCTCCAGAAGGCCACGTCATGAACGAGACTCTCCCAACCGCTCGTGCGCCGTCTCATTTTGCTCAGCTGACCTCCTGTTATCGCTTTGTGGGGAGGAAGAAGAAGAATCCTCTGCGGGCAGCTGGTAATGTGGGTTAACCACTCGGAGCTGCTGGCTGACAGCAGAATGTTTTCAAAGGCGAAGGGGGGTGGCAGGAAGAGCCAAACACGCCCCCCTCTTCTTCTAACGAGGAGCTTGTGACCGTACTGTGTGATGTGTCTGATAATCTCCGTGGACATCCCGAACCGGGGTCGAAATCACATGAAACTAATGTAAACAGAAGCATGGCGGCTGATGGCTGGTTGGAGTGAGACTTGAAATTATAAGATTGTTAGCGAATTTTAAAAAAAGTGACTAAAACGATATAGTTTATTCTCTTTTTAACGTCATTTCATAATTACTCAGGAACTCCTTGGTAGGACTGGGTTACGCCTTGAGAACTGCATGCTACAGGTTTAGTGCGGCGTCTGAAACATGCCGTCAAGAAAGCGATATGTTCACTGCGTAGACTAATTTATTGAATTAACTCTGTTGAAAAAGTCAGATGCTTTTATTTCGCTGACGATTGTGTTGATTTAGATGATTACGGCCTCCAGCTGATGAACTCGGTTTCTCAGGAAATTACACTGCATAAATACAATATCTTACCGAGTATTTTTAGTCAAGTTTCTAGTGCAAATATCTTAGTTTACTTGAAATAAGACAAAACTTACTTACAAGTAACTTTTTAGCAAGATGCAGCAGCTTGTTTTAAGTAATTAATTCCTTAATATTGACAAAAAAGTACTAGCTTCACTGGCAGATTATTTCACTTATAACTAATACCAGTCTCTACCTTCAGCATCTTTTTCTAACTCAATTCTTCCTTCCACTCAACTTCCCATTAATATAATTGAATACAGTATTCAGTTGGCAGTCAGGTAGAGGCTAACTAAGCTGCTGCTTAGGGTTCAGCTTTTTATATTGTTTATTAGCATTAAATTAGTTTTGACGGTTTTCACGTTGATGAAAAATTCTGACTTGTTGGAAATTTAAACCTAAAACTGAAAGGAATTGGGAAGTTTACTCTGTAAAAGTGAAAAAAAAAACCTCGTTGTTTGCTTTGTGTTGCCATAGTTACTCTCTGACACTATGAATTTAATCTTCGTGTGTGAACTTCGGCTTCTGCCCAAACAGCTTTCTCACCAGTTAGGGTTCAGTTGCCTCCCATAAATGCTTTTAACATATTTAAGTTAATTTTAGTAACCAGTAATACGTGAAGCACTGCTAGTTGTGGTGATGTTCTTTAACAGGAAGTTGGGCCCCTAAAGCTGATTCTGCCCAGGGCACCACATAATCTTTTTGCCGGCCCTGCTTACTGTCCTGCTTTTTTTTCTTTTTTTTGACACCATGAGTTCTGATGAAAACGTGATTTCTTTTCTTGTTTATTATGGAGTTATTTAAGCCCAATGAAAGTGTGAGGAGCAGCACCTCCAGCGCTTTACCTGGGCTGCTCCGTCCATCCACCCATCTCGTCCTCATCCATCCTCTGCTCTCTACCTCTTTCGCCTCCTCAGCTCTCTTCATCTTCTCTCCCTCCTCCAGACAGACCTTTATTTTTTCCCTTCTCTGGGAAACTGTTGCGCCTTGAGTAAAGACGCCCTTAACTAGATCTGATCGCTGGATGGGCGCCTTCAAAATAAAAGCACGGATGAAACGCAGGCTAAAAATACCAAGAGGAACTGGGGAGCGCCCGGAAGCGCTGCTAAAAATGCGTGTTTTCAAAAAAAAAAAAAAATTAAGGGGGAAATCATTACGACTACATATTGAATAGGTTGTTAGAAAGTTCTAACATCTAAATTCCGAGAAATTGTTTGACTTCACGGCAAGGAAATGTAAGGGTTTAGCTTAAATATTTTGTAGTTAAGGATTTAATTTTCTTTAGAAGCCGAAATATACATTTTATGTTTCCAAATGCCCGTTTTTAAACATTGATTTTGAAGTTTGAGCCGGATGTCTTTCATCTTAGATTCTGTCCAACATGCCTAGCAGCAGCTGAGACTCTCCTCCACATACACACACACACACACGCACATTTACAAATCTGACTCCTAGTCCAAAACAATGAGTGCGCACGACGCGCAGCTTGCTCCAAACCTCTCCAACAAATGCGGACTTTTCCCTCCAGGACCACCCGTAGCATGCGTCTCAAGGAGAAGGACCACGGGAGTATAACTTGACAATTATTTGGAGTTTTTGTTTGTCTTTTTTCTCCTCTTTTATGAGTGTGTATGAGTCTGTGGAGAAACTATGCCGTTCTGCAAGCGCACCATTCTCCCCAAAGATGTGTGCAAGCCCGACGGCGGCGGCGGGAAGCTGCGGGCGGAGGTGTTCGGGGAGCTGGCGGGCGTATGCGGCTCGTCCTTGTGCTCGGTGCTGCGGCAGCTCTCGGATCTGTCCCGGCACTCGGTGAGCATCCTGGAGGAGCTGGAGGGGGAGCTGGTGTCCGTGTGCCGCCGCTCCGGCGCGCTGGAGGGCAGACTGGTCCGGCTGCAGAGGCACGTCGCCGAGCTGCTCAGCAAGCCCCCGCCAAGAGGTAAGTGGAAATGAAGAAGAAGAAGAAAAAATAAATACCAATGTGCAAGAGGTCAAGGAAAAAAAATAAATAAAAAACTCACCTGGAGTATATTATGTGCGGCTCCCAGCTGCTGGTTGTCACACTCAGAGCCATGCTTGAGTTTAGTGTAGGTGTCGTGTTTGCAAATTCCTATTCAGCCTCCGCACATCCTCAAAAAGTGGTAAAAGGTATTATATTTATGTATATAAATGTAAGGCCTGACGAAATATTAAATTCATTCAAAAGAAACGAGTTGAGCTTAAATACGTCGTTAAATTTTGTTGCGGCAGGACTATTTAATCACATTGTATGTAGTTTTATTTTTTTCTTACAGGATTTTACTTTTATGCCAAAATTTGAGTCTTATGTACATTTTCACCGTGAACTGTTGCCAGAAACTAGCGGCTATACTCTTGCTAGCTAGCTAGTTAGCTTGCTTTATCCTTGCTTGCTAAGGAAAAACTAGCTAGTTTTTTACGTCCTTCATGGGTAATTGCAAATTTATTGTCATTTGGCTGCTGGACAAGGTTCATTTTAGCTATTTGCTCACTTCTGTTGACAACCCATTTGATATTTTTATTTGCAATTTTTTTGTCCATTGCTGTTGTAACGCCAGTTTTAAATTCTATTAATAGTAGTCTTCTAGTTGAGTGATGAAACCTACAGAAACCCTGTTGTTAAAGGATAGAAGTTGTAGTTTTGTGTTCAGTTGCTTTAAAATTTATATTAAAAACGAAACAGGATATTGATTAAATTCTGACATGAAACTTGAGTTTACTTGATGTTAAAGGAGGCGGAGTTAATCAAATTAGAGAAAAAAAAATCAGTGGGTCAAAATCTGCATGCAAGCTCCTTCTTTCTTATGAGCGCACGTGACTTTTACTCATGAACTTGCTGGTTTCCAGGATGCTCCTGAATGCAGCACGTGGGTGTGGAGAGAAAAATGTGAACTTGGGCTGAAGTGCAGGGATGTTTTGCCTGCTTTTGTCGTTTTGTCACCTTACCTGTCGCACGTGTCCGTCTGGCTTCCCTCCCGGTCTGGTGTAATGCTTTGTTTAGTTTTTATGTTGTCATTCCAGAGCTCTGAGGATGTCACAGCCCAGCTGTAGTATTAAAAATTAGTCCTGTACAGACTCAGCTTACATTGACTCACAAAAGTGATTTAATTTGTATGTTTGTAAGATGTATGTGTGAAGTTTCTCTTGAAGTGTTTCAGTGTTCTCCTGTAAATCTGAGTTTTTTGGGTTCTTTTCTGAAAGCTTCAGAAAACAGCACAGCGGGACTGGATACCTTGCAGTGTCAGAAGCAGATTTGCTCTTCAAAAGAAGGAAACTAGGATATTTCAATAGTTTTACAGTTGATTTTGATGACAATCTTGCATCAGATTTAGGCAGCAAGACAAAGAATAGTAATAATAATAAAATCTGTAATAATACTCATACAATTTTGAGACGTAAAGCACTAATTGTAGCTAATTTAGTGCAGAATTTCAGCATGTTCCTTCTGTGTGCATACAATTGTGTGATTGCACTTTCTTACTTGTCTAATTTATTAGGCACACCTTGCTAGTACCGGGTTGGACCCGACTTTTGCCTTCAGAACTACTTTGAATCTGGGCAGTGTTGATTTAACAAGGCGGGCAAAAACAATTCCAAGAGATTTTAGCTCATGTTGACAGGACAGCATCATACAGTTCAATTGTTTGTATAACTGGTAAAGTTTATGTTGCTATGACTGCAGATAAATTGACCTTTTACCCGAAGTATGGCGCAGTGACTGATAGAAAAAAAAATGCAAAAGTTTCTGCTCATCTGGTCACCAGTCTCAAAAGGGAAATATTTTATTCATTTCTTCGTCCTCCAGCTCTTCTTCACATGATCCTGAAATCACCATCTCTGTGATAAAACATAGTGATGGCAGCATGATTTATTTATTTTCATATCGATGTGTTAGAATGATTCAGTGCTTCTCTCCTTTACAATTACAATATATTACTTTTTTTGGCCCATATGCATGTAACCCCAATAAACTACATTCAAGTTTCTGGTTATAAAGTTGCATTGTAGTATTTTGCTAGCCTGGCCATGGCTGCTCTTTGCAATTTCGCTCTATTCTCATTTCCCTTCAGTGTTCTGTCTGGGCTTTCTCCCATTGAGCTGGATTTCAAAACCAGGCCAGGCCAATCAGCAATCAGAAAATATCGATGATGTAGATTTTTTGAGATGACTGTTAATGTTAACTCAATATTTGAAAGCATGGAGTGAACAACGATAGGGAGACTACAACTTTAAAACGGTGCAGAAAATCGATGTCGTCTTTCACAACTTCTCCTGTTAGCTGATTGACCCGGTGAAATTCTGCAGGAGAAATTGTGCTTTATGGTAGGAAAGCCCAAACGAAGAGAGATGAGAATTGAGCAGATTTGCATAGGAAAGCAGTGGGGAATGGTTGTTTACAGTGGTAAACTTTATAGCGTTGGGCTGGTGCATTACACATGTCACGGACAAACGTTAGTGATTGTATAAAATTTAAAATGTCAACAGAGTCCACGCCTCCAGGAAGCAGTCGTTTCTCAATAGCCAAGAGTCCATTGCCCTCCGGACGAAGCAAAGTGCAGAACTGGTTTCTACCAGGCTAGTATTTTACAAGACTCCACAACAAAAGAAAAAAAATTTGGATTGTATTTGGCCAAAAGCGGGAGAACTAGCAACATTTTCTAAGCGAATAAGGCGCCGCCCAGATGGAACGATGGCAGATTTGCACCTTAGCATTAATCTCTGCACAGACTTCGCACTGGTTTCCCTCCCCTGCTTACATTATAGGCCTCAAGAGTGACCAAAAGAGTGAAGCAAGAAGGCTGCTAACATGAGGCAGCCAGCAGTCTGTCTGTGTGTGAGAGTTAGTATGTATAGTATCACCAGACAGAAAGAGAAACACCCTTTAAACACAGACCAGATGCGGAGCTGGAAGGAGAGGAAGAAAGATAAAAAAAGAAAAGAAAAGCAAGTCGTCCTTTAGCTGACTTCCCAAGGATCCGTGTGTGTAGGTGCTCCTCTCTGTGGTGCTGGGATGCATCATCTTAACTCTTCTTCTCAAAATTCTGCGTGGGTTCTTCCTGTATTGCTACCACGTGGGCAGGATCACACAGCTTAAACAATCAATACGCGCGTTGTGGGGCCTTCATCTTCACTGCATCTTTATTTTTTTGATTTCACCTCCTACTGTTTCAATAAAGATAGAAAACGCTGAGGCCGAAGTCGCTAACGTAACGAGGTGAAATGTTTTTTTGTTGTTGTTGATTTTAGCTCAAGGGCTGGTATGATATTGCCAAAATATGTCAATGTTTGCAAAAGTTTAAACACAAATGTTTTATTTAAAACTTACTGCTGCTGAAGTAGTATAAACGATTAATTATTACGGTTTCAATGATGTTTCTGTAACATGTTGTTTTGACTTGGATACATTAACCGAGCTAAACAGGAAAAACAACTTTTATTAACTTTATTAACTTTTAACTTTTACTTTTGGATTTTTTTTTGCACAGATTGTTGTAAACTAATCTTTAATTGTGATTTTAATTTTATCTGACATAAAAAAAACATGGAAAAATTTAGCCTGTTTATGCTGGTGGTTTGTATTTAGTGCAATCTGCTTTGTGAGTCCAGTGCAGAAAGAAAACATAAAACGAAGCAGATTGCAAAGATTTGTAAATTGCCTCACCAATTTTCTCATTATTTTAAGTGTCATAATGTTGAAACATTATACCGATTCTACTAGTACACACAATTAGCGTGCCAATAAGGTTGTTTTTTGTAAAAGAGTATATACTTCCATTTGTGAATTTCTTTAATTTGCCTGATTAATCCCTGTCACTGCCACCTGCGTTTATGCTTGGCTAGCGTCTGACACCTTGGAGGATTTCAAATTTGCTAGCTTGAAACCAGCTAACATTCCCCCCCCCTTCATTCATGTGCAGAAAAATCACTCGCACGTGTGCTTTTCCGCGAGTAACAACTGCTGACATTCCCCCCGTCCACCTGCCAAAAGTAGGGAAACAAACACTGAAACACATGTTCCGGCCCCAGATGAGGGGATTTTTTCCACCCAGTTCGGAGTTTGTACAAGAGTCAGATCTGCCCCGGCCTGTTTCCAGAAAACCGTTGCACAGAGGATCGAAGCTGGGTTCCTCTGCCCAAGGAGAGGAGGAAGGAGTCGCACTGATACAGAGAGGATGTTGATCTTGAGTTGAGGAAGGATGATATCAGGGGGGAAGGCGTGCATGTGTGGTACACTTTCCACTGGAAGTTGTCACTCAGAAGGGCCTGAACTTGAGGACTTTGTCCTCTGGAGCTTTCTCACACTGGACTTATTTCCTGCCACGTTCTGTTGGCTGCTGTTCACCTTAAGGGGACAAAGTGTTCCAAACATGTCGAAGAAAGCAGCAATGCATTCTTTTTGCAACGTTTCAACTGGATTTTTCAGATTACACCTCTTCTACCTTGTTTTTATAAGCTTATGATTAGATGGAATACTGAAACGTTATGTGTCTTTGCCAAAAACATTGAAGGGATTGCTTACATCTGTCAAAAGGGGTTTGTGTTTAGTAGCTATGAGCAATAAATATCCTACCTGCTGTATATAATTCCTTTCAATCGAGGTCATAGGTCCATGTATAAGGTCACTGCATGTGAATAACCTTCCTCCTGAGCAACATTTCAAATCGTCTCAGTAACAAAATCTGTTGATATCTGAAAGTGGATGAAAGCTAGCAAAGTCCTGTTATTGACCTCCTTGTCTGGGCTAAGAAGAGACAAAACGGACTGACCAACATGTCACGGTTTGGAATTTAAAAATCTATATTACATGTAATTAATATTGTACAGTATCTCTGGCAAATGGCTTTCCTGGTCTCTATCAATGAGTCTGTGCATCTTTAAAAAGGTCTTAATTCATGTATCTAAAATTAAGGCTTAAACTTTCTTAAATTAATTTAAAAAGTAGTAAGTTGGCTGTAGAAACTTTAATCTCGTACATGGAGATTTCTGTCAGGCAAAAGCTTGAGTCATTGGTTGAGGCTACCAATAACAACCTGCTAACATATCCTTGTTAGCTAGCTAGCGTTTTTGCGTCAATCATGGGTAAGTTCAAATTTATTGCCTGTTGACTAGACAGCGTTCGCCTTTGCCAGTGGCTCACTATTGCCAACCCAAAGCTTAGCACCTAGGTTTATTATTTTTTTGGTCTTTAATTCAAGGTGGCAATAAAAAAAGGTCTTAAAATGTCTTAAATTTATCTTGCTAAAATCTGCAGGAACTCTGGTTATATTTAGTAGAAATTCATATTAGTTGTTCACATAGACCACAGCTATCAGCAGGTCAGAAAGAAAGCCAAGACCAAAGTTGACTTCTACTATTTTAAAACAACTGTAATCTAAAAAACCTCTCAGTGGCTAATGCTATCGTTACTTTTTATGCTTCTAACCCAGGTCACGCTAGTGTTGGATGGTTATTTACACAGATGTCAATAATTATTCATTTAGGAAATGGACATGTGAAAGTATGAGATGGATTGACGTACCAACAAAGGAACATTTAAATCATTACTGGTCCAAATAACTTCCTGTTACACACACAAAACAGCATAATATGTATTTTAGCCCTTTAAATAACCATAGAAAGTATGTATCCTAATGAAGAGTATTTAATTTACTGACTTAACTGCTTCCCTTTTCCATCTGGTAGATTCGCTGGCCAGTTTTGCATCATCGCTATGGATCATGAGTAAATAATCACAGACCTTCATGTAAATAACCCTCTGAACCGAATGTGGCTTTTATAAACTGGTTTTAGCATAAACTCCTGGGACATTTTGTGGGATTTGAGTTTTTTCTTTGTACGACAATAATAAATGTATTGCTTATCTGATTTGTAGTTAGATCTTAAACCAGAACCATGTTCTGAAAAATATGAACTATTTCTTTAAACTGAATGAAATGTGCTAGTAAAATATGATTAAGATATTAAAAAAAAAACATACTTTGTTTTAAATTCTGTATAAAACTAAATACTCTCTGCTC
Source organism: Poecilia latipinna (assembly GCF_001443285.1). Lineage (NCBI taxonomy): Eukaryota > Metazoa > Chordata > Actinopteri > Cyprinodontiformes > Poeciliidae > Poecilia > Poecilia latipinna. The sequence goes on from NW_015113020.1 coordinate 236,928, forward strand.
TCTTAAAGGAAACTTTGAAAGCTTATTTCATTTCTTAGGCCTATATTGAGTTAAGGGTAGTTTCTATGTAATTAAGCTTTTATTTTACACTTTTATTTTGGAGTAGCTAATGGGTCTAAAGTGTTTGTTGAGGCAACAAGAGCGAATCCTTCCTCCCTCTCCTCGTTCTCACGGGTACGTCAACCTAATTACTCAGACGTCCTTCCTCCAACTCTGAAAACTTTGGGAAAAACGAAAAAGAAGCTCACATGAAAACTTTAAATTAAACCGATATTCATTCGATTTTTCTTTATTTTTTTAATCACGAATCTCTAACTTTTCCGGCTCAAGTTTTATAATCCCACACAGATTTTTTTTTGTTTGTTATTTTTTATTTATCGTGGATGCAGGCCATGTACCTCGATATGTTTCAGAATCTCTCCTCTTCTCCTCATCCTCCCCCACCATCGCTCTCTTCCTACAGGCGATGATTCAGAGGCTTTCGGACCAACTTCTCTCCATCCGCGGAGCACGGAGAAAGACTTTTATTTTCAGAGTCCACACTCAATTTTTCAAGTCTTAAATTCGCCGAGTTGCCAGAAGTGATTTGATTAGCAAAGAAATAGTTGGAACTCAGTTGATATAAAAGGTATTTTTTTGATAGTAAAAGAACGTTCCATGATATTTTATTCTATTCAGATGAAGCCATGTATTGATTTTCTTCCTTACGATAAAGTGCTCTTATAGTGCTCAATGTTTATTAAAAACAAAGAAATATTTATTTTTCTCACAATATTGTCAGATTTCTTAAAATAGCATCCAGACATGCGAAAAAGTTCAGTAAGAACCTTAAATTGTTGCAAATATTACAATAAAAAACACACAAATATGTACAAATATACCTCTAGAAGCTCATTTGTGTTTTTATGATTAAATTCTGACGCAGAAAATGTCGTCACTGAGGTGAACGTAGTGGATAAAGACCCTCCGACGGAGACTGGGGGTCGGCTGCGCTCGCGTTCATCTGCGTGCGTTTACACATGCGAGACAAAGTGCTGTTCTCTGCAAAATGAACGCGAGTCACGGCTAAAGGTCAAAGAGTGAAGGAGAAGAAAACCAGCTTCCTGTCACGGCTCACAGCTCGGCCCTTTCTTTTTCTCTTACACAAACTCATAACAAAAACAATTCATCGTTTCAGAGGACTTTACGTTCATTCACATGCTAGGAGCTTCTGATTAACCTCATGCTGCATCACCTTATAGGTCGGACGTTGGTTCAGCCAAACAAGCACATTTTTCTTGATCATAAATTCTCCCCGAAATGATTGCGCGAAATGATAATATCGATGTTTTGAGACCATTTTCAGTAAATATCATGATACTACAAGCAAATGAATTCTTTAAAGATAATCTCAAAGTGGATGCAAAGTGAGACACTTTCATCTCCCCAAACACTTTGCGATGTTTCCGATGTATAAAAGGCCGATAATTATATTTTCTACATAATCATGGCAACTAGTCATTAAAGGTATGTTTCCAATTTTTTTTTACATTCTGGAGACTCACTGTCTTCTTGGATGTTTTTGTGTTTTGTTTATGGAGATTAAGTTGAGCTGAGCTGGTTTCATTGTGGTTAGGGCTTAAAAATCTGTGTGAAAATGTTTTTGAAGAGTTAATTTACAACGAAAACAGTAACACTGTCTACAAGAGACGGGAACGCCGTGAATATGTGCGCAAAACTTTGTCGATATTTTGTTTTTGTTGAAAAAACACTGAAGCGTCAAGCCCCTTAAACTTGCGAGTAGTTGGCGATTTTTACAGAAGAGCTATGGATTCAACACTTGAATGTGAAAATTTCCAGGACTTACGATTCAACATCTTGCCAAATTCTCATGTTTCTTTGGTGTTTGGAATATAATGTGTTATTGATGCACCTGTTGAGAAGTAAATGTAAAAGATTTTCGTCCTGCCGTGAATTTAAAAGTCCCGCTCCGTCATCCTCCTGCGACTTCCTGTCGACTTCTTTGCCTTTTTCTTAAGCAGCAACGCCTGGCCATTAATCACGTGACTTGCGTGATTTGAAAACCCTGTTTTTACAGAATTCAAAAGATTTTTGATACGACCAAGGAAGTCAGTTCACCTTCCTGTTACTGATTGGTGAACAGGACGTTTCATTTACAATATTCAGTCTACTTCCCGTCCATTTTTTTTTACTTTTGTCTTGGGCGTTATCTTAGTAGGACAGGGAGAGGATTTTCATTTCCAAAACTTCTCTCCTCTGTGAAAAATAACAACACGCCTCAGGATTTACAAACTGTGAAGCCAGAGCGCAGGAACAGACTCTTTGTTGAGGTTTTGTGTGAACACGGCAAGCTTTCTGCCCGTGTGGGCTGGCTTCCCGCCGTTCTCACGTTGAAGATCTGCTGTTTAATCTGAGGACACGGATCAGGGGACGGTGCTTAAACCGTCTCCTGTAGAGCTGATCCCAATCACAGAGAAGAGAGTCTGATGATGCCTCAGATATTCAGACTGTGTGACGGCAGCAGCATGTAGACACACAGGACGTAGGCAGGACGAAGGAGCGAGCTCGGTTGGTTTTGTAACGCCGATCAAATCGCTATTTGAGGGAGTTTCATTGGATCATGTTGTCCAACGAGAGCGCTGAGTGGCTGGTGCCACTCTCGAAATGAAATCGTCTTTTATATTAAGAAACATGCAATATTACTAATATTATTTGCTAACAGGACTGTCGCAATAAGTCAATTAATTGCATGATCAATTAAAACGAGCTCAGTAATTTCCATTTTCTATCAAAAACTGGATCACAAAAATCTTCAGCCTGGTATATTTAGTCTCAATTTTTTTCTTACCAAGACGTATTGATTAATTTTATTTGTTGTTTCTTTTGTTTTATTTATTTTGGAAATTTAAAATGGCTTCCAGCTCCAGTGTTAAATGTCCATTGGAATTTAAAGTTTATTAATTTTCGTGAATGTATTCTTGCATTATTGTACAGTTACCGTTACCTTATGTGAAACAACTTCTGGGACAATGTATCGTCTAACAAAAGTTGTTGTTTGGCTTGTTTGGTTGTTGCATTACTTCACATAAGTTCGTAAAAATCCTTCATTTGGAAATCATTGGGGTGAACATATGAAGATTACTTTTTATTTTAAAAATAAAATTACATGTGGCGCTTTTATTGGTACCCCAATCAATCCCTTTAACACCAATAAAACTGAAGCATTTTTAGAAAAATATTTCTCCACAATTTGAGAATTAGCAATCATTGGCTGTCTGTCTCTGCAAAGTGCAACATGTTCAAGCCATCTAGTCTCCATGACAACCGCTACACGCTGTCTTCATGGCGACTGCTAGTTTGGCGTGCGTCTCAGGAAAATATCAGCTTTTTCTGTCCTAAAAATGACAAACATCAACATGTGCAGAAACTGCAATTCCTTCAATGACCACTTGAGGCTGTTTATAAGGTCAAATGCCACGGTCCTCTGCTGGACCCGTCCTCTACAAGTCCAACAGACTCCTGCTGACTAACTTTTACTACTTTTTAACGCTAAACAATCCCTGTCTAACGCAAAAAAAGAAAAAAGTCCAACAATTATATAGTTTCACAGCAGTGAATGATGGTTGTTCTGACCGAACAGACGCATCATGTGACGCCTCTGTGCAACATATAATGGTTACATTGGTGAGTTTTTCTCTCTCTGAGCACAAAGGGTTGGCTGTCGACAGTGATACGTCAGCCAAGGCATTCTGTAATGGTGGAGGCAATCACTTCCAGGTGTCGGACAGAAAACACTCCACGTCTGGCGGAGGATATTTCACTCGCTCACGGGAACAACAGAGAAGTAGAGCACATTTTACTGTAGTGAGGCGCTAAAGTGTTTTTATTGGAATTTGCATATGTAACAAGTCAAAAACAAGGTGATCTTCTCATCCTAATTTAAAGTTCTGTTACAAAACTGTCAGGATGTAAGGAAAGGGATGTATTAAAAAATAAGCAATAGTTTTTTATTTTTTGACCAGTTTTTACTTGTTTTTGTTTTTAAAATCTGCTCTCACGTGTACAAAACGCTGAACTCAATGGAAATGTTTGCTGAAAATGAAGACCATTTCGAAAACCATAGAAATGTGTAAAATATGTGAAATTGAGTGCAGTTTGTCATTTGTGCCACTAGGTGTCAGGATTTCTTTCTTGCTAGTTGCTTTTTTTAGTAGTATGTGTTCACCTTGCTTCCAATATGAATCTCATTAGCTTTACTTTTCACTTCATCTTTTTTAGTTTTAATAAAACTTTTTTTAACTAGATGGAAACACATTGAGATCAAGACCTCTTTCACAATGACCAAGGAAGGAAGCAGCGCAAAAATAACAAAAACAGACATCTGAAATATGTAAAATGTGAACAATTTGACGAAAAAGTAACATGGTTGTGACTTGTACTGTTTTTACAAATGCTTATGATGGGTTTCATTCGGCATTTCTCAAATTTGCCTGGTGGCAAATGACGGATTTCATAAATGAATACATAGATTCATAACTTACCTTAATTTTCTGCCAAATATTAATCCAGTTTTGTTTTGATAAAATGTTTTAAATGTGATTTTATTTAAAATAAGGCCACATCTCTTATTAATAGAGAATAAGGCCACATCAGCTAAAACAAAAACACATTGAAATCAATGTATTATAGTTGGACACATCAGAAATCCGCATGTTGGAATATCAGAACAGTAATAATTCCACACTATCTGCTGTAATCAAAAAACAAATAGTGAAGTACAGTCAGAGAACAAACATTACAGCCAGTTTGCAGAAACGGTTTGGATTTGCAGCTTATGATCCTAAACTTATCTGTAAGTGGACGTTTGCATGTTCGTGGCGCTCAGCAGGAGCATCCCCCAGCCGGAGCTCAAGCAGTCTAAGTAAAGGTTTTCAGATTTTCAGGGCGAAGACTCGTGGAGTCGTGTCGTCCAGAGTGGGTGCCGATCCGAGGCGGGGAGCAGAGAAAAGGCCTTCCTTTGTCCGGCGTTGTCACAGAACTATTTACTGGCACCGTGTTGTGAAGAGGAGGCTGAGCTTTAGACGGTGGAAAGCTGCAGAACACACAGTTCTGACACTGAACACATGGTCGGGACTCCCTGACGGGTTCAGTGTGTGTTTGTGTGTGTGTGTGTGTGTGTGTCCATGTCTCCTTCTATCTGGCGGCAACAACCCTCTATGGTTTGATCAAGCTGTGAATAATTGTGTGTGTGTGTGTTTGCAAACATCACATGGAGTGTTTGTGCTTTTTGCTGAAATCTCTCTAGTTTCCAAAGCTATTTCCATTTTAGCTGACCATGCTTTTGTGTTTGGTGAAGGTAACGAAAAGAGGATTTCTGTTTTGGAGGGATAAATATCTGTTTTTGCCATGTGTGCATCAGGTTAAGATTGTCTATTGCAGGCATCCTTAAAAAGTCTTAAATTCATGTATCTAAAATAAGACCTTAAAAAGTAAGTTGACCTTTAGCATGTTAATCACAGGTCTTAAGTTTTTTTTTAACCTCATAGCTAAAGTTTTTTTTTCTCGTGGGACTTCTCTGTCAGACTAAAGTTTGAGTTGCGTTCAGACATCTCCACTCTGTACCCTTGTCATGTAGCTGGTTTTATTAGCTAGGATTGCTTGCGAACCAAGCTACCTTTGGTATCTAGCAAGGCTATATTAGCAGCTAGTAGAAGTTCATTGGCAAGCTTTTTTACTAATATTTGTAAATATCAGTGACTATCATGGTAAGTACAAGTTTATCACCGATTGGCTGAATGGCGTTTGTACATTTTTGTGGAGGTATAGGTCTTAAATTCCTTACATTATGGTCTTAAAAAGTCTTGAATTTGATCTTTTCAAACTTGTTGCTTTCTCACGTTTGAAAGTCTTCAGATTATTTTGTTCTCTCAATGAGTCATACTCCCATTTTCTACCCAAACGTTAAGGTTTGATTCCTTCCTTCTCCTCTTTTGGACCCATGTACTTATAGACCAATTACTGCTGGTCATGTCTCTTAGTAGCAATGTGTTTTGATGAATTATGGAGATAAATATTAATAACGCTTTACATCCTCCTCGATTTTTACTGACTGTGGTTCTGATTCCCATTTGGGAGGGTTGAAACCTAACAATGACGGATTATGTCCCCCGGTCAAACTAAAATAACACCTACTGGTGGAAATGATTCATTTGAGCCACCTCAGCTCGTTCCCTGGAAGCACAAAACGAGTGCATTATCGAAAATGTCCTCAAATCATCAATTTCCAATGTGAGACGTCCCCAAAACGTGCACAAACTGATGGATGGTCAATAATAAAACATCCCGGCAGTCGGCTTCTGCTCTGTCCTCACAAGATCCGGGACGAGTTGGCAAGAAACCCACCCCAAATATTTCTCCTTTATTCCGGTTTGTTTGCACTTGAACCTGAGATTGTTTAAAGGAATGTGACAGCAGGATTATCCTGTGGTTCAAATAAATGTAAAGAATGTCCCGTTAATCTGGAGGTTATGCCTATGAAAAAACGAAAGGATAGATTTAATATTTTAATACTGATTTTTCACGTGTCTTGTAAGTTTTTTTTTCTTTTCTTAAAATCAGGAATTTGGACTTTGTTGGGCCGGTTTTTGGAGTCAGAACTTCTGAGTACATCCCTCCACTCCGTTCATGGATCATTGCAGGAAGTTGGCAAAGTTGTAGTTTGAAATTCCCACAACCCATCAGCTCAAAAATAAGCCACAACTTCTTCTTTGTCTATTTCTACTTATGCAAATATGTTCTAAAGAGAGACACCTGTTTTTTTTTCCATGAATATGTTGATCATTTGTCAACAGATCCTGAATCAGCATTTTCGTTGGTCAAACCTTAAATCAGGCGAGTTTCTGTGCATGTATGTGAATGAATGAAATCAGACAGCTGGTCTTCCTGCCTGGTCGTATAAGCACACAGAGGTTTTCATTGTTTCCACATCATAATTTATTACCCAACTCTATGCTCTATTATTACCTTTAATGAAACAGAGGTTATTAATGCAGCATGTTTGTATTTTGCTGTGCTGCTGTCGCATGCCCTCTACCTGCCTTTTGTGTTCACTGTGGCCCTGTGTGAAACAGGCACTCTGCCATGTCGCACTCTCACTCTGCAGCTGCATTAAACATAACCTGCTGTGTGGAACAATTTCACATTTACATAAAAGCTGAAGTAATTTCTTCCGGTTGGTGCTGATCACTGCTGATCTGTTAAAAAATGCTGAAATTTCCCCTTCAGGCTCACTTTTATCTGTGCTCTTCTGTCCGCCGTTTATGTTGATTACAGATTAAAAGTCAGCGCTTTAATGAAATTTGAAACACGATCTTGCATCTTGGCTTCTTTGTGACAAGAAATCCTTTTTTAAAATTCTCTTTCTTTTACAAACTTTGACCAGACAAAAAAAGAAAACCTACACTGGTAGTAAATTTGGGTAAAACTTATCCAAATTTTGCATTCGGCTATTCCTCCTAGCCTATTGTAGTGTTGTATGCAAACTTTAAACTGTTTTTAAGAGAAATAAAAGAAACGATTTGTGTCATTGAGTTCAAGCTGAAAGTTAATGTTGCTTCTACCCTTTCACCAAGTAACTGCTGCATTTGTACTTTTATTTTCCTGGTTTTGCTCTTCTCACATCTGCTTTCACATAAAGAACAATAATGGTCCAAGTCCAAAGATGACTCATCTTGATGGAGCATGGCTGTAGCTCATTGTTTTTGACAGAGGTTTGACTTGAGTGTTCACTCATGAGTTATTACTCTGAACTCTGAACGTGTGTGGATACTTCTATGCTTCTCGTGCACAAACTAGTGCTGATTTTTTTTTAAAAGTATGTGAACTGTTCAGGAGTTAACATTAGAGCAAAGAATATTATGTTTTTATGTGTTTTGCAAATGAGGAAATTGATCATAGCTTGGCTCACTTTTGCCAGTTTTTTCTGGTTTCGAATCCGAGACAGACAGGCGCTAGCTACAGTTAGCAACGCAAGCATAACAGTGTATTTATTTCCAGTTTATGTTTTCAGACAATGAAAAAACATGTTCACAAATTGAGTGGGGTGATACAGTGTGGGGCATTTTTCCACCAAAGCGCTAAACTGATGCTAGCTTATCAGGCTTTCCAGTTGTTGCTAACTAGCTAGCTAGCTCATCAGCTAGCTAACTAGGGTTAGCTAACCCTAGCTAGCTAACTAGGGTTAGCTAGGGTTAGCTAGCTAGGAGGATTCCTCTAGTGTAGGATTCGTTGGAACCAGTAGTCATTTTAAATGCTGTGAACACCATTTTTAAAACTTGGGAAGTTAATGTTTTTAATCAGTTAGAAAACGAACGCTTCAGTGGGAATAACGCATTAGTGTTAGATATTTTGGAATAACCGTCAACGGGGCGCTCACAGCTTCCAGGCCAGCTGATTATTTTTCTCTGAATCCATAAAATGTTATTTTCTGTAATTAGGGCATATTTCACAGTCTATAAGGAATATGCATCTCATTTGATTATCACTAATTCAAAGTCCAAAAGATTTAGAATGATAAAAACTCAACATTCTACACTGAACCTGTAATATAATGCTGGAGATTTTGAAAAACACATAAAATGTATTATTTTATTGGTTTTGAAGCTTTTCCTGACAGGAACATGTCACTATTTGGAAGATAAAGAATGATAAAAACTGACCAAGATATAAACACCCTGATTTGCCATAGATAGTAGCATCAGGAAATGTTTTGGTTAACCACCTATTTCCTCTAAAATGAGGACACATCTCGCTGTTTTTGCCGAGGGAAAAAAAAAAAGCCAACTTGTTGTGATTAAGAAAAATTCTTGAGCAAAACGGAGCAGAAACACTGAATGCTTGGCGCGAGGAGCCAAGTCACACAGATGTTTTTACAGGACAACACTTGACTCATTTCCTATAACGGTCTTTTGGGGGCGGCAGGAACAAATCTATGTGGACACATTACACAAACCATAAACCACAAAGCACCAACAGGAATCCTGCTGTGGTTTGTTACAGACCTGCATGTGCTTATTCTGATCAAGAGATTGGAATTAGATGGTGCAAATGCATGACGTCTAATAAGAGACTGTCCTCAAACTCAGCCATTACATCTGGTTTTCATTCTCTTTTCCATTTTATATATCTTTTTTTAATGCATCATGTACAAATTTTCTCATGAATGTAATCAGTTCTTAGATATTGTTTTAAAACTTAGATTGCTGATTTTGCTTATTTAGTTCCTTGTACTTCACCTTTTTTTGATTTACAATTTGTTTGGAGTTATGTTGGAACTTTTAGATAGTCTTCTGTGAAATTCCCTTGCAGCATAGATTTGACGTTACAGAGGAAACCAATTCTTTTGGCCAAACTTCAAAATGACCAAGACTAAAGAACATGCCATTCAACTAAAACAGGCTTCGTGCTGATCTCCACAGGTAATATGATAGCTAGCTACCCATATACTTTTGCTAATTGTAGTTTAAAACAACTGAAGCTGTGATAAACGGGGCTGGAAGAGGACACAGGTTAATTTTGCAAATAACGAACAGGAATCGTCTAGTTTCTATAATTCCTGTGGATTTTTTTGTTATGGACACAAACTATTGTCTCATGTCAGTCAGTTTTGTTTAAAAGACGCCCTGTTGTATAACTTGACCACTTAGCAGAGATGGACAAGACCCTCAGGCTGCTCCTGCTGCATTTACAATGTAAAAAAAAAAAAAAAAAAGAGCTGCTATGAGGAAGTTTCCTGAAAGATCTCAGGGAGGAAAGCAGAAGGAGATGAGCTGCAATTGTTAGCTCTCCATCTGTCGAATCTTTTGTGTGTCTGATTGGAGCCGGCGTCTCGCAGGCTGACATTTCAGTGAGCCCAAAAGTTAAAAATGAACCCATTTGTGTGTGTGTGTGTGTGTGTGCGTGTGTTTGCGTGTGTGTATGTGTGTGTCGCCTAAAAATGCCGTTGCTGGGAAGTCTGGATGGAGGAGGAAGCATGTTGTGCTTGCAGGGCTTTATGGAGCCCTGCAAGTATCATTCCAAGTTGCAAACAAATGCTAGCAGTTATTATCGTCTCTTAGCTCCATAATTAGTTGTTACTGAGCCAGTGAAACGCACTGAACTATGATTAAAACACATTAAAACTTTTTTTTTTCCCTGAATTTGGCTATCGGTATAAATTTGCTTGAATATTAGCTGTTAATGCTAAAATTAAGTTTGGCTAGAAGTACAAATGAAGTTAGTTACACTGATTCAAAGATCGCAACGAGTGTAAGAATGCCATTTATGAAGATTTATGATTTAATCTCTCTCTCGAAACAAATCTCTATGCTGTTCCCACAATAATCTAGACAAATATCAATAGACAAAATTTAATAACATGCTTAAGCCAATGATTTGGACATGCTAACAGCTTCTCAAACACAGCTTTATTCCTTCCTTAACTCATAAAATCCTGCAATTATTGTACTTAAAAATGTGTCAGTATCACAATAAATTATTGTTAAAAAGTCCTTCTATCCAAAATTAGATCAAATTTTTTAGCTTAAGTTTCCTTAGCTAGACTTTACATTGAAAACATTTTTAGGATATTTCCTATTTGTGTCTTCTTCTGTGGTTTTTGTTGTTGTGCCGTTGCTGGTGGTAAAATAGTTAAAAATGGATGAGTAAAAATATGAAGCTGAAAAATATCCACAATCACGCATATATGTCAGTTTTTGTTGAGGCTGATAAATCTAGTTTAAGTGAATATACTCCTCCATTTTTGGATGAAATGCTTCCTGAAGATAAAATAAGGATAAAAATAACTTGCACAACTTTTTAAAAGGAAACTGAAATTGGCTGAAGAGTAGCAACTCTCGCTAACAACTTTACGCGAGCAGCAGCAAAGAACACCGTATTGTCCACGCTTGTTAAACGTTGACGTGTCGTTAACTGTGAGAGTCTTCAGAAATGATCAGGTAGCAGCTAGCTAGGCTGCAATGCTAACCTGGGAAATTAAGCTATTGCTTCAAACGTTTAGAAATGTCTTGTAATCCCTTAATTGGGTTTCGCAATGTGGAAAATATTTAGGTAGTTAATTCTTAAGTGTGTTCAGCCTTTTTAAAGTTGGCCTTGCCAGAAAATGCTGCTAGCTTTAATGTTTGTGTTTTGCGACCACCTTGATGGAGGCTCTTCCACTGTTGAGTTGTTGGTGTTGGTCAGGTGGCAGCGCCTTGAAAAAACTAAAGCTGTTTATGAGTCATTTGCCGAGAATCTGCTGCGTCGAACATTACTTCGAAATTCACCCCAAACTTTCTTAGCTTGCCGAATTCCTTTTTCTTCAAGAAAACCTGGGTTAGGGCTAGGATTAGGGTTTCACGTTGGTAGAAATCCAAGACGATGCTGGAGCAATCAGCCTTTCTTAAAAGGTTCTCTCCCCCGCTCTCTTAGTCACTTCACTCCTCTGATGTGACAACAAGATGAGGGCTGCTTCTGAACTTTCTGGGAAGTTTACGCTTGCGTGTATTGGATTGCACATAAACTCCAATTAGTGTGGGCTCGGACGGGATTTTTCCACCAAGTTTTGACACAAACATAAAAATCTACCCAGCCTTGGAAAAGTAAAAGCCCCTAGCAAATCAGAGAAGAAAGGGAGAGATAATGGGATTTGCTGCAGATGACAGAAACATGAAAAGAAACTTGCCAGATGTTTGGGCTACACTTTCATTTGTTTTTAAATTGCATTTAAGTCACCATGCTAATATAATTTTTCATTAGAAAACAGTCAAAGGGTCATTTAAAAAGATTGAAGAAAAGTCCCACCTATTTATCACTTCAAAATGACCTTCATAGACTGATCCTAAAGATAATGAAGCAACGTTCAGGTCTTCTGGTTCTGGTCTTCTCTTCAAATCCAAACTTAGAGAAGCAACTTTCAGTTTTTATGCTTCAGAAATCTGAAACAAGATAGTTTTTTTTTTCTCTCCAGCCATTAGCTGGGTTTTCATTTACTTTAAAATTGCGCAAATTTTACTTACTTACTTAATTCTAATTACAAAATAAAACATTGCTAATGAAAACACAACTTCAGACAAACACTTGCCTTTTGAGAGAACGTTTTTGCGCTAGGATGAGATTATTTTTCCGCTGTGTCGAAATTAGCGTATTTTGCTAAACTGCATTGGAAAAACTTTCCAGTTTCCACTTCAGTTTTGTCACCATATCACTCCTTCACATTTTCTGTAGCAGGGGTGAACTTTCCAGCGCCCCAACAATGGTAGTAGGGCATATATCTATTTTTTTCCCCCTAGCAAGAGTCCATGTTTGGCTTTTCCACCGCCACATCCACATCTGGGCCTGTGGCGCCCCCTATGGGTCAACCGCCTCTGGCTGTTGCTCAGTCTCTCATGAAATGAGGAAACCTTAATTGTTGCCTCAAACTACAGACCAATTTTAAGCTACCATTTCCTTCGAAAGTAGATATTTTTATTAACATCGAAGGTTTTTGGACAATCTTGATTTATAATTATTTAGCTAACAAGTCTCTAGAGGTTTTTAATGACTTTGTCAGGCCATCCTCTCATTAAAACATGGTGGTTGCTACATTATACTGTGGGGACACATTTGATACTTCATCTACTATAATAATCAAAAACTAGACTCTGTGTTGCAGCTTCGTAGAGCAGATCAGCTGTAAACACGTCTCTCATCATGTAGATGTTTACGTTGGCTCCAACACAGCTGAACAGTGTGTGTGTGTGTCTGTGTGTGTGTGTGCGTGTGCGTGTGCGTGTGTGTGTGTCTCTGCAGATAGGTTTCTGTGGATCGTGTTTACAGTTCCCACATGACAGATTGGACCAAATTCAATTTCCCTTCCACCAGGAGCGTTTTCTCAGGTTCATCCTGTGTGTCTCACGCTGTCGCTCTCTTGTGATGACTTGATTTCTTTTTCTTTTTTTTTTATCTTGCTAGCAAGAAGCGATCGGTGATCTGCAGCCAGAGGAGGTTAAACGACACACCAGGAGCAAAGAGCGGTGAAAAGGCAGATAATGAATTACGGAGAAAAGGAAGCTTGGTCAGAGATTTATATGGAAAATTAATTCAGGAAATGTTTTCAGATAAACAAGATTTGCAGTATCATCCCACACGTTTTGTTGGGAATATGATCAGATGTTTACCTTTAGCAAGAAATTCAAAATCCGTCAAAAATATACCTGAAGAAAGACATATGAAGTTATCCAATAGGTATCAAGTAATATTAATCTTTTGTAAAAATCCCACAGGTTTACAGTTTTAACACAGAAATTCAGAAATTCATAACTGTAGTGAGCAATTGCTTTTATTTTTAACAGGAAGTCAACAGGTGATGCCGTTATTGCAGCTAATCTTTCAGATTGATTATAACAGCTAAAAAAATAAGTTATTCATAGTAAAGAAGGAACGTGTGTCAGTTTGTCTTAACATGTGCCAGATTGAATATTATGTTATCAATCTGTATCCTGCCAAATATTGAAATTTATCGTATCATTTATCATTTATCATGATACAAATCTTGATTCGTAGGTGTCATGATAAATTACAATTAAAGATGTTTAAAACTGCCCATAATTCTCCATTTTGTTAGGATTGATAGAGTCACTGTTTACTCCACTTTTTGTTCAATGACGGCATCGCTAAATACCAATTGATATGAAAAATGCGGTAACCGTGTGCAGTTTGCTGACATAAATCACAGTTCTGTTTGTGACTGGTGTGCTAATGAAGCGTCTTTTGCTTTTCCAAAAGCAGTACTCGTGTTTGTGGGGCCGTAATTGCTGTAACACACAGTCACAGTTGTACAGTTTCCTCAAGTTGTTATCGTCAATTTTATCGTTATCACAATCATACCACAAAGTATCGCAATAAAACTTTAAGTCTGTATTGCCCACCATTACCGCCAAATTACATAAATGTGAAAATTTTTTAATTTTACCATGAGAATTACAGTGCATAGACAGATAATTATTCCTGTTTTATCAGTTTGTCAATTTGTAATTTTATCAATACATCCAGCCACAACCGGACGTTTGAGGACACCCATGGTCTCGATACGACCCACAAACCAGATGAGTTTGACTCTCCTGCTGTAGAACAAAGCAACGCTCTCATCATGATTCAGCAAGCCTCTCTCTACACGCATAATTCGGTCAGAACACGGCTGACGTGTCCGGTGCAGATCCACCCTTGCGGTTCTGACTAGGACAGGTTTGTGGAATGCTGCCGGTCCAGAAGTTATCTCATCTCCGTGCAGACTCGGCGCCTGCAGCCTGGCCCACAATGACGCTCTTGTTTTTATGTTGATGCGCTCGGACGCCCCCAGTCCCCTTCTCCAGCTGTGCCGCTGAAGGTCGCTCAAGGTCGCATGAAGCTCTGCTGCTGTTCGGCTCTGCGTTTGCACAGGTGCTTCTGGTCAAAAGAGTGTTGATGAACTGAGAGTCACTGTGTAACGTGAAAGCCACACCGATTTGATGGTATCACTTCATGTTTTTATTCCTCTTCTGCTCATATTTTAGTTGATGTATTGTTGCTATATTCATGGAGAAAAAGCACACCAACAGATTTCAGTTCCTACAATCTTGGCCAAAACTCAAAGGACTCATTGGAGGATTACTCATGTTTGTTTCATCCTGATTCCTATGATTAGAAATGAAACACCTAATATTTTTGGTCTCACCAGCAACAAGGCAGGTGTTGGAAAAGTGTTTGGTTTCCACTTTTATTATTAATTTCATGGACAACAGGCTCTCCTTATTAACAAGTAAGCTCAGCTTCTGCCCTTCTTCTTTTTTTTTTTTTTTTACATGGTTTGACTCGAACCGATTTATTGTTGTTATAACTAAATCAATAACAATATACATTGAGACAGTCAGTCAAGTCAAGTTAAAGTTTATTTATACAGCACATTTACAACAGCCTCATCTGACCAAAGTGCTTCACAAACATCACAGGTAGATAAGTGATAAAATGGAAATGAAATTAAGTTTAGTAAAACATAATAAGACAAATATCAAATTGGCAGAGACACCAAAAGACAGGTGATCAATATCAATAGATAATATGATAGAATATTAAGTAATTTTACTGAATCCCATCAAGAACCGCACAGCATTCTGGGGGATGTAGGCAGAGGAAGAACACTGATTTTAATTGCGTTTACATAATGGAAACAATTGTGTTTCTTCGACGTTAGCGGTGCATTGACGACGCGGTTCTTGCAAAGACGACTCCACATTAAACTCCACGATAAATAAATACAAAGCAGTGGGTTTGAAAAGTTTGTGGTGTTTTGAAACAGTATTTCACTGATTCCGCCCTGATCTATGGGTCAGTTTGGGTTCAGGTGGTCCTGCGCCGCTCTTCTCCGTCCTTCTCTTCACCTCCATCCCTCCCTCCCTTCGCTCCGTCTGTCTGTCTCTCCGTCTGGACCGACTCTTGACGTTTTGTAGCCAGCCTCACGTGCTCCCCGGCTCGCACAGGGCTGCCGCTGTCTCCGCGCGCGTTCCCACGGCTGCGTGCTGCGCGCCTCCTTCCAGCTCCAGGCTTTTGATCCGAGTGCCAGTCTGTTTTCACATGCAAATGATGATTTAAAGCGCAGCTCTCGCTCGCTCTCCGTCCTCGGTCGTCTCCCTCGTCGTCCAGCTGCACTCGGAGCTGGTGAGGGAGCGTCTTTGTGTGGGAAGCCTTGGAAATTGGGCCACGAGGATTTTAGCGCTGAGTCAGGTCAGACGTGTCTGGAAATAACGTGGTACAGCTGCTTAGTGTTTGCTGACGGTGCCTGTCGTCGGTGCAGGAAGTGTAGCGTCTTCGTACGGAGGTCGTGGGAAGGGCATTGGGGCGATGCTCGATCACAAAGTAGAAAGAGGAGAGTTTGAGAAACGTGCTGGACTTTGGTCAGCTATAACCTTCTCCACGTTTCACTAACATACATTCCTGTTACAGGGGGAAGTTGATTAAAGACGTCCCACATCCCAAATAGAGCAGCGACTAGCGATTATTTTAGCAATCAATTATTCTGTCGATTAATCAAATAAAAATGATGCATATTTTTAATTGAACCACTTAAACGCTTTTTTTCTCAATCATAGAAATACATAAAAATGCAAACAAACAAATAGTTCAGTTTCTTTTTAAATAATAAAATAAACATTTTCTTGCCTAACATGTGATACCATATATCTATAGACCATTTTTTGATTAACCGATTAGGGGTGGGCGATATGAACTTTGAATTTTATCGCAATATTTTGTGGTACTATTGTGGTAATGGTAAATGTTATATAAGAAAAACTATTTATTACTTTGTTAGGGAACAATATGGCTACGACCGCATGATACAGCAACAATAGCAACACAAATGTTGCTGTTGAGAAACATTTTTATGAAAATACAAAATTAGGTGTAAAAAGAACTGGTAAAGTATGGACTGAATCCAACAATCCCCAGTAAAGTTTCATTAAATGTCGATATGCTCCCATCCTCAGATTTAAAGGTAACCTATTATGCTTTCTTGAACAGGTTAGGATATGTCTAAAGGCGACACAAAACATGTTCGTTACATTTCTTGTACAAAATCATTCTTAGAAAATGAGATTTCAGTCTTTATTATCTACGCTTTAGAACGTCTTGTCACTTTAAATTCAAACTCAATGTTTACACTCACACATGAAAATACCTGCAATCAGATGCGCAAATATGCAACTGCACATCTTTGAAAAGCAGAAGTGGAGCCTCCTGCACAACCAACAAAACTGTAGCAAGTGGTTTATGGATGATAACAACAAAACACCTGGCTCTTCCAGCAGCCATTGTACAGCGAATGCGGCTGTAAAACCAGCTGCTTGGTAATGGTGCCATGTTTGTTAAATGTGACACAACGATTGTGAGGTTTTTGAAACGGCTCATTTTCCAGACACCAGTAAACGTGAACTTTTTACCAGAAAACAGCTTTTTTTATGTTGCTTTTCGAAGCAGTAGGAACCCAAATGGAAGTACAAAAAATGTGGAAAATGTGAACTTTGGGTCGCCGTTCAAATGTAATTTATTTTTCCAGCAATTTTCTCCCTGCTTCTTTCAAAAAGATATTTTCTTTGCACTATTAACTTGTTTTTTTTTTTCCTCTCTGTATGACATCTTTCACCTTGAGCTTATAAAATACGTCATTTTACCTACGAATCTCCTTGGAAAGCTTCCTCACCGCAGTCGTTTCACTCAATGCTTCTTATCTTCCACTTTACTCCTCATTCTGGATCTTTTTCTCTCCCTTCTTTATTTATTTGTCTCTCTTTGGCAGACACACATCTGCCTCTCCTTGTCTCATTTAGCTCCTCTCTCCATCACTTCATGTCATCTCTTTATCCTCCCTGTGTGATGGCTGCTCTCCAGGACGGTAACTGGGGGATGATTGGTCTCATGTAATCATCGTAGATCATCAGTGAGATTGATGGGAGTGCTAAGGTGGTCAGACTGGTTGTAATTACAAGGTTGCGCTAAATATCAATCACGCTGCATGGCTGAATGTACGTACATAAGCCTTTATGGAGCACGTGTTGCTAATGTTATATGAATTCAAACCATGATCTAATAAAGAGGAAACACCGGATATATATCCCGAGTTTAGGGTTTCTCATTGTAGCTTAAATTAAATTTCTCAACAAGAAAGTATTTTATCCAATAGAAAAGACCAGAAACATTTTATTTTTGTACGTTACCGTCATGTTTTTCAGAACCTAACAAAATAACTTTTTGCCTGATTTTAAACAATTTTTCACACTCCTTGAAATTTGTCCTAATTTTGTCACAAAGCTTAATAATAATAATAAATGCATTAGTCTTTTAAACCCACTAGGTTAACCAAAGTATCTTACGATTGGTGAAATACGGTAAAACATATGAGACACAAGGAATGTAACAAATAAAAGAAGAAGAAATAGTAGAATAAAGTGAGAAAATAAAAATATGTCGCTCTGCTGAGTATTAACAACCACGTTGAACTTATTTGTGTTGAGTGTTGATTTAAAGAGGGCCCAGGTCAAAGGTCAGTTTTATTTCAGGCATGTCTGAAAATGGTTCGAAATCCCAAAAAGTCAATGGGAGAGAGAGAGGGAGAGAGAGAGAGAAATACCTAGTGACCAGAAGAGGGCAGCACACACTTTATCACTCATTTAAAATGCTTTAAATGACAGAATTAATTAAATCCAGAATGAGTAGATTAGAGTTCAAATCAGTTTTGCTGTCTTTAATTAGAAAACACTTCAAAGAGTCTTTTACTTCCATTGTTCCTGCTTTCCTCTCATCACATCCTTTTTTCCCTCCTTTTTCCACTGTATACCCATTAAGAATAAAATAAAATAATGTAACAGAGAAACATGAATTCAATGTATGTATGTTAAAAAAAATGTACATTCCTCCAGTACTTTATTATGTCTGTATTTATTCTAAATCATTGCTACTATAAAGTTAAAGGATGTACTTAAAAGCCATAGAACAGTTGAAGGTAAATTTTACAAAGTACTTTAGCAGAACCTGAGCGGATCAGAGAACATGTGGGCGTTTTTATAGTGCAGCTGGAGATTTTAGCAGAGCTTGTGATTAGATCGACTCAGGAAGTGGAGCGTTAGCTACAGGAAATGAGCTTTTGATGTGCGGCCCGGTCACTGTCCAGTTCGCCCATCGCTGTTTCGCTTCAGAGAGGGAAAGAAATGGAAGGTGTTGCTTACAGCTTTTCTTAAAAATTACTTTTGCGCCCTCCGTCTCAGACTGAATGAGCAAAAGATAAAAAGTGCTCAAAAATGCCTTCATATTTGTGATCAAATAACAGAAGAAAGAGTTTAGAAGCTGACAGATATAAAAATTTTTACAAACAAAAGACGCACGGCAATGATCAGAATGTCACTTCAGGAATATTTTAGGAAACAAGCAGATTATCATTTTAGTGCTATCTCTCTGAGGATTCAGGCTTTTTTCACTCCCAACTTGATCAAGAGGTCAAACCTGTTTCTGTCCACCAGGAGGCATTAGAGCGTAAATGTTACTTCAGACCAGACACGGTTTATTCCTCTGCTGCCGTCACAAATTGTGCACATATATATATTATGTTTGTTAAACGGCGAACGCAGGTGGAGTTCCTGTCTTTGCGTGGGACACTTATTTAATGACATGACTGATTTCAGATCCAGAGGTATTTCTTGCTCTGTACTGGGAGATTCGTGTACATTAATGTGTAGAAAAAACCCCCTGCAAACCTTTGTTTTGGACAGAACAGATGCAAAATCTCGTTCACAGTAGCCAATAACTGTTAATTTAAGATCTATTTTTCATCCAAGTATTTGTTTCTGGAGAATACCAGCTGTTTTTTGTTCATTTCCAGAACATTTGAAAGGGGCGGGGGGAATCATATAGGAAACTCTTGTTTTGGCCCATAAAAACTGAGTTGTCGTCATGTATAGTGGCAGTTATCTTCAGTTTCCTCAGAATATTTGTTTTCATTTCTGATTGGACACGTCAATATTACATTTCCCGAATGAAAATAATCCCAAAATGAAGGAATTGGTGATTATGAAAAGCATTGATTTTTGGTGTGAAACAATTGAAGAAGCACATCATTCCAGCTGTCAAGTCTGGTGGAGGATCTGTGATGCTGTGGGCTCCTTTCTTTGTTTTCTGAATGCATTCAGAGACTTTGAAATCGATAAATTATGAGGAGATTTTTCATAAAAATCTCTCTGGAGTGCTGCCTTGATTCTTTCATGCATGTTTGAGGAACCCTTTAATCTCCATGGCAACCATTCAGCCGTTCAGAACGCCTGGGTGGGCCTAGCCCCGCCTTCAAGGTGCAGCTCCTCCTCAGAACTGCTGCTTCCAGGCCTTGGAGCTTCCGCCTTGCGGCGTTCCACGTAATTTTCCGTGTTTCTTGTCTTCCATCTCTTGTCATCATGTGATCAATAGTAAGTGGGGTTTCACATGTTCCACAGTTCGGCTCCCTTCACTTTCAGTGAGTCTGTAGCTGTTTTACTGCCTCAAATTACACATCTTGCACCAGACTTCATCAAAACTTTTATTTCTCACAGTGAATGGGATGAATGCTGGACCGCCCGCTGATTGCCTCGTGTGCGTCTGAAGAGGGCGCAGTATGAAGGCATCCTCACTGAGCGCATCAGTCACACATTTTCCCCCATTCGAGCTGATAAATCTGCCAAACACACCCCGGCTGAGGCTCTGCCTGCAGCTCCCGCCTGCAGGAAATGACTTGATGATCAAGTTGTTGAATGTGACACCAGGCTGACGGGTCTAACTGTGGCATTACACGTTTGCTCCAGCTGTATTATTTCTGAAGCGAACCTTTTTAAGGTCCTCGTGTTTTTTGAGCGACTTCAGAGAACCCGAGGAGACGAATCGATGGAGAAATACGAGGAGTCGGTCTCCTCCTTCCTCCTTTCCACTCCTTCTAGGGATTACAGTGAGGCTGCTCTCCCTGGCTTCATTATCCACTGAGGGATGGAGCTTTGGAACGCTCAGAGTCAGGGTTATGTGTGTGTAATAAAAAAAAAGAAGAAAAAATTCCTGTAGTGTAAGTGTGTGTGAGACTGAGATAATTTACTGCGTGTGTGTGTGTGTGTGTGTGTGTGTGTGCGTGTGTGTGTGTGTGTGTGTGTGTGTGCGTGCGTGTGTGTGTGTTTAGATGGAGTTTTCTTGCATATTTGTGTGTGTGTTCATCCTCCGGGCAGCTAAAGTGTTTACAAGGAGGATGAGATAATGAAGATGCAGGGAGTTGGCTGCAGCTTATTGGGAGCGGGGGGAATTATGAGGGGCTCCCAGCAGGAGAGGAAACTATGAGGGGAAATAAAATTCCAAAACAGAATCAAATAAAAGAAACGATTTTTAAGCTCAGAGTGTGACAGTGAGTTTGGAAAATGATGGGAGGGGAAAAAAAGAGACGAAAACCAGGAGCAGTTAAACTGAGCGGATAATAAAACTAATAAAGTGGCGTGAAGAGAGAAGAAAGTAAAAACCACTTAATAATAAATGAATAAAATGTGATATTTATGTGCAAGAGAAAACAAATAACATATTTGTTTCATGCAGATGAGCCAAGCAAAAGTGAAACAGAGTCTGCTTTATAGCAGTGTGACAAACTTCAGCCCCATGCAGCGCCGGTCTGTCCCCCTGCAGTGCATTCGTTTATCAGCTGAGGTCACTGATGAATCGACTCCAACCAGAACAGAGTAAACAGACTCATGATTCACACAAACGTCCTTTTATAGTCCTGTCCGCCTGCGGTGCAGCTGTCGCTTCATGTGTGTGTTGTTTGTTTTCCGTTACTTTTTAAAGCGTTTTGAGTTTCTACCGGGTTGAAATTCAATGGCTGTTTTGAAACTTTATTATTGTTGAGGTTCGTATTTGTCCTTTTGATTGGTTTTACGCAGTTTCCTCTCCTGCCATCTGTACTTTAAATGAAGCTTAAAATGCGTCTGAACATAAAAAAATAAGTGAGTCACACAAAATCTTACAAATTTTTTTTGGTCAAAAATTCCTTAACATTGATGAAAACTTTCTAGTACCACTGGCAGATTGTTTCACTTATAACAAGACATTGCTCCAATATTACGAGTGAAATAATCTGCTGGCTTTTTCATCAATAGTGACTTAAAACAAGCTCCTATTTCTTTCAAGCTAGTTTTGTCTTATTTCAAGTGTACTGAGAACTGGACCAAAAATAATAATAATAATTTCTTTTTTATTTTTCCATAAACACATAACGCCTATGAGTGCATCTGAAAAACGAGACATTGGTTACTGTAATTATTTAGGGAATCAGCTGAATAACCCTCTTGCTGCCACCATGTCAAGCAGTGACTCATTCTTCGGTGCAGATTAGCTCCAGTGCTGTCAAATTGCATGTGGTGCATCTATAATTGTACAATTTCATGTCTTGACACATATTCTTAAATAAATTTAGGTCTGGATGTAGCCTTGACACATGAATTCACTTTGATCTTGTAGCTCTTTCTGTATTTTTAGGGTCATTTTCTTGCTGGAAGTTTTTTTTCCCCCTCCCTGTGTTATCAAGTATTTAGCTTCATTCGTCTCCCCACCAACTTTGATCAATAATAACAAATTTTCCCTCGGTGATTTAAAAGGATAGAAAGTGTTGAATCAATCTGAAATAGTCTGTTATAGAAACAGAAGTTCTCCAGGGAATTCCCTCAGTGGGTAATTTTGCCTTGAGTTAAGGTGGATTTGAAATTGCAAGCACATGCTAACTTTAGCGGTGTTAGTGGCTAGCAGTTATCCAGTCACTATCTCGTCTGTCATTTTCTCACTTTTGTTCTTTATTCAAATATATAATTTTGTGACAGCAAAGGTTTTAGACTGGTAGAGGCTTCTTTAATGTTATTTATTTGTCAGGGAGCCTACACAAGTAGTTTTTAACAGAAAAATTTGTCAACATAACAAGCTAACAGCTCATTAGTTAGCTAACAAGACTTGTGTCTTCATATTTAACAGAGGAGCAATTCTGAAGCACTCACATTAATATTCAGGGACTTTTAATAACAGCTTAGACTTTTTAAATCTGGTGTAACAGAAACTAGATGATGCTTTGTGATACAGACTTCACTTTGATGAGAAATAGTGTCATTTTAGTGCAAAATGATTCTTGTGCACTGTGATGTTGTTACACTCTGACTGGTAATTCATGGAATAAAATAAAGAGAATAGATTAAATTCATCATACTTAGAAAATTGGGTTTCAGAAATGTATTTACTTTTAATTCAGAGCTCCAAATGTGAGAACCTGTTGCCAGAACACATCACATGAAGTAACAATTCACCTTAACAGGAATCAGCACAGACTGACTAGTTACACGGTTCATTAAGGATATTCAATTTCTGTCTGATATTGTTTTAAATGTGCAATCTAAAAATCTTTAAGACCAAATGTATTCAAATCAGACTAAAATCACATTCCGTATTTAGACAGAATCTGGAAAGTTGAGACAAGAACAAATGTAGAACATAGCAAAATAACTCCATGATTCAATTACAGCTACTGTCCTATTTTAAGTGAGGCAGAGCTCCTTGAACCATGACCTGGATTAAAGAACGGATAAAGTCTCTCAGTGAAGATGCAGTCAGTGAAAGAAAAGATGAGTTCCGCGATGCCGACGTCGTAAAATGAGACTAAACCCTCTTCATAGTCCACAAACAGTCCGATTCTCTGAGGACGGTGGGTGAGACTGAGAGGGATTTCGTGGCTGGCTCTTGCTTTGTACTCATTCTCCTTCCTTAGACTCAGTATCCAGTGGCCGCTCTCCTGACTGTTTGTGATTTTTTTCTTCCTATTGATCGACTCGTAGACCACTCCTAAATCGTATTTCATCATGTCCGTCACCTGAACCTCAAAGTAGAACCTCCCGAAACCAAAACTCTGTTGTGCCACGACTCCCCCTCCTGGATTAAACCTCTTTGGCAAATCCGGAACAGATTTCTTAAAATCACCCAGACGGACTTGTTTGCCGTCGTCAGATACGATGAGCCATGGATCTGCTGTTTGTGGATCCAGAGTTAAATTAACCTTGAACTTCTGCACCCTCTTCAGCTCTGCCTCCTTCAGCTTAGCCTTTTCTTTCTTGAAGGTAGCCTGCAATTGATCCACAGCTTCCACCATTGCTTTCCTTACCATCTCTTCATATAGAGGGATTTGGACACTGACGTCCGACCAGTCCTTCATGGCTGGGATGTTATTGACGGATGAAAAACTTCTCAAAACATGAGCGTGATCGGCAGACGATGAGAGCACTTGAACATCGGCGCTACTCTGCATCAGTACCTTCACTTCCTGCCCCAGCTCTGCGATAAGTCTTTCAGTTAGCCTCTCTGCCGTGACTTGCTTTATTTCAATATTCTTGAGAAGTTCATCCAAACCAGTTTGAAGATTTTGCTTCAGATCTGTGAAGACCTGAAGACCGACTGCCGCCTTACCGTCTGCAGCTTCTTGGTTCAGCCTTGATGTGTGCCTGAGGTCCTGCATCTTTCCTCGTCTCTCTTGAATCATCCGGTTTAATGTTTCCTCTGTCCCTCTTAGCACAGATCTCTTTTGTTCAGCCTCCTCACTCAGAGGAAGGTAGTCGTGCTCCTTGTGATCTAGGAGGGTGCATAACATGCAGGTGAATGTCTGGTCTGTCCTACAGAACAGCTCCAGTGGCTTGTTGTGGTATGAGCACATCCTGGCCTCTAGGTTCTCCACCGGGTCGAGCAGCTGGTGCTTCTTCAGGCCTTTTGTCATCAAGTGAGGCTTCAGGTGTGTTTCGCAGTAAGATGCAAGACACACAAGGCAGGACTTGACTGCCTTCAATTTCAGTCCCGTGCATTCGTCGCAGGATATGTCTCCCAAAGTGGCAACCTTTTGTTGCGACTGAGTGCTGTTGACATTGACATCAACGGCACAGGTAAGGCCGCTAGTGATATTGGTGGCAGCCAAGCTTATGTTGCTGTTGCTACTGTTGCCTGTCCCACTGTTGCTACTAGAGGTGTTGCTCTCGATGACGCTGCTGGATCTGCCGAGGGTGTTGCTAGGTTTGCTGTGAAAATTGCTTTCGCTGTTGGTGTTGGTGTAGCGTATTCTGGGTTTAGGTGTTGGAATGCTGTCGTTGCTACTGTTGTTACTCCAGGTGTTCCTTCTGAGGAGGTCGCTGCTGATATTGCCGTTGGATCTGCTGAGGATGTTGTTAAGTTTGCTGGCGAAATTGCTTTCACTGATAATGTTGCTACTGCCGTGCGCCCGAGTGTTGCTCGTATAAGGGCTGCTGTCGGTCTCGCTTTTGTTGATGCTGCAGGGCTCCTTTGCTTTGTACTTTTTGAGGCAAGCTGCCATCTTAGAGAGGTCTTGATTGGGTTGAAGCTGAGGACGTTTATCAAATTCCTCTTTGCATATTGGACACCGACAGTGGACACTATGATCCCATTCTCTTAGGATACACGTTTTGCACAAGTTGTCGCCGCAAGGCAGCGTTACAGGAAAAGTAAAGATGTTCTTGCAAATTTGGCACCGAAGCTGGTCCTCAGGTGGCAGACCGCTGGCGGCCATGTTGGCTCACTGGCAACAAATTAGAGGGACATGTACTTAATGAACTATTTGTCTAAAAGCTATTAACCACAAAATAATTTAGTCAGTGAATTTCTCATCTTTTTCCCCTGATTTTAAAAATGAAAACTAACTAACTAATCAGTAGATCACATCAGCCCCGTCGGTATCCATTAATCGGCTACATTGATAAACAGTTTATTAGCACTTCTTGCAGCTTGTAGCTCATTAAATATTTCACGTGTACACAGCCCTGAATGTGTGGCTGTATAGGCACTCGTTGCAGAGAAATACATTGGCATTTGGTCGTATTGCTAACAGCAGCTATTGAGCAAATCAATTAGCAATCCCAGGAAAATGGAATATAACATTAGGCACTTTCCTGTTTCATTCTTGGCATTCTGAAAATCTCTCTCATTTAAAACCTTCTGATGAAGCAAATGCCACTGTAACAGAACCTCTAGTTGTTCGCTTGTTTTAGCTCAATACTACAGTTAGTTTGGTAATCGATTTGTTATATCAATATAATTCCCATATTTCTGAATACTGCTAAAGGCAGCAACACAACAGGATGTTACAGTACAGACAATAGTCTGAAACACATTTAACTGTTGCTTTGCTTTTATTATAAGGTAATACTTTTTGTATTGAATTCAACAGGATTGAGTTTCATCTCAATATAGAGCGCTGGAAAAAAATCAAGAGATCACTTAAAATCATCAGTTTCTCTGATTTTACTTTTTATGTTTGAGTAAAATGAACTTTGTTCTTTTATTCTATGAACTACTGACAACATGTCTGTGAAATTCCAAGCAGAAATTTAGTATTTATTTGCAGAAAATGAGAAACTGTCAAAAAAACGAAAACGATTCAGTGCTTTCAGACCTCAGACAATGTTCATTTAGAAACACCAAAACTAATGTTTTAACTCAGGAAGAGTTCAGAAGTCAGTATTTGGTGGAATAATCAGGATCTTAATTTTTTTCCAGAGGCTTCTCATTTACTTTGACATCGGAATACCAAATAATCCAATCGCGCACTGTAAAGATATCAGGTTTTTTGTGTGTGAGAGACTCACCTGTGTGCTGCAGAGGGAACCTTTAATGAAGTCTTCAGTGAGTTTTTGGGTCTTTCTGACAGTTTTCCTTCTTATTTTTCTTCACAGTCTGCAATGTCGTGCAAAGTTCAAACCTGATGGCAAATGGAAAGTCACCTGCTCTCCTGTGATTTCCTTATTGTTTTATTGTGACAGTTATTCGATAACCAAGAACTGGTGACATGTTGCTGCCCGCTCACTGTTACACAGTTAGTCATTACGTGCTGCCAGTGTTTACTACTTCAGAATAGTTTGATGAAACCTATAACTGTACCATTGCCCCATGATGGATAATAAAAAAAAATATAGCATTCAATAAAGAAACAAACAAACAAAAAAACATGGTTGTAATGAGTTTTGTGTTGTCTTTTCAGTCTGGTCAGAAGTGTAAATATCTGCCCTCTTTGGGTCAGAAAAACAAACAAATAGGCAAACAGGAAGGCAGAGAAGCGGTCATAAAACTGAAAGGGACCAATCAGGATGGAGCAAGCATGAACTGGTAACTCAGTGTTGCCCAGGGAGCGATGTCTGTAGAAACCATTGTTCTCTTAAAGCATGAGGGCCTTCAGTGGGGGGCTCCCAGTGATGGTGAACTCATCCCAGTACAGCTCTAAATAATTTAAGTTTTAATTTCAGTTTTACATCAGTTCAGCTATAAGACGCACACAGGAGGACTTTAACAACATATGTGCTGCTGAGTGAGCTTTGGTGACTTATTTCACCAAAGCTTTCTGTGAAATAAGTCCAGGGCTGACATGATGAGGAAATATTCCAGGATTTACATTTACTGAGCGATCACTGTCCTCTGGCATCTGGGTGTCATTTATGTTTGTCTTCTATTATTGCTCAACTGGTCTTGCCGTATATGTTCGTTCCTTTGGATTTAGTTTATTCTTGTAGAATAAAATATAACAAAATATTTACTTTTTTTTACTTCTTTGCAGATACACAGGAGAAAAAAACTGTGTGATGCACTCCACTCACAGTCCTTTGCTTGCGTGTCAGTTTCAGCCTACAATTACAAATTTTAACCATTTTTAACTATTTTGTCAATATTCTGTGAGTCACAAATTTGGAGCTAGCTAGGATATGTTAGCAGCTAGTTAGCGATAGCCTCAACTGCCTCAAGTCTCAACATGTTTGCCACAAGAAAAATAAACTGCATAAAATATTCAATATTAAATAGTCCCTACCCCACAAAGTTTAAGACCTGTGATTCAAATATTTAAGGCCAACTTAATTTTTTTTAATGAAGTCTTCATTTCAGACAATTTCAGACTTTTCAAGATGTTTTAAGGATGCACAAGACACCATGGTCCAAATTAAGCTATATGAATTTTACAGCTAAAGAAATCACAGCAGAAATCTAAAAAAATAAAAAATCTTCCTTAGTGCTATTTATTCACAAAGTGATCTGATGGACTCATGTTATCGTGAGAAATCTCACGATAAATCAGCAGAGGTAACAACTGAACTGCCAACACATTCTCTTTGTAGCTTTTTCTTTCAGTTTTCTGCATAATTAATGTGGATGAAACATTAAGGAAAATACTTGCCAGGAGAAGGTAATTTTCATGATGCTAAAGAGGTTTTGATGTCTTTTTTTATTTCGCATTAGAACACAAAGCCTTCCTGCTTTCACTTGAAGCTCAGTTTGCAATGAGTATAAATAATTTAAATGCTTTTTTTTTAGTGGGTAGTGGATATTTGTTTTTTTCCTCCATGTGTAATTCCTCTGGTAGTTTGGTCTTCACGGGTTTTGTGTCACACTGAGCTTTATTTGTGGTTGTGTGAAGCCTCTGCTAGTCTTGTGATTGTGCTGACTGCAGGGTTAGCTTCTGATAAAAGTAACACGCTGAGCTTATAATTACACTGTCATGTATAGCATACTGGTTTCCCAAGACGCCCCTATCCTCTCTTTATTTTTTTTATTTTTTAGGGGGTTTTAGGGAGTTCTGTAAAGTATTTTGTATTTAAGTGTAGATTTGTGTCTCATCACGGCGCTTCGGAGCCTCTAAAAGGGATCAGAGCCAATTTCACAGCTTAAGGATTTGTTTCATCCCTCACCCAACTCGTTTTTAAACCAATAGAAACCTCCACCAAGGCAGAAAATAGTTCTCCGACTTGTGGTAACGTTTATCTGTGAGAAACCACTACGCTTACGCACACGAACAGATGTGATCATTTCTCTCTATTCCCATCAGCTTAGACATTTTCTGGACCAAGACAACAGCTCAGTTGGGGCTCATCAATTCCCGTCTTTGTCGTTATTTTTCAGGCCTGATTTTTCTGAGCCTGCTTGTAGTTTACTATGTCAGTAGTGGTTCAAACTCTATTTTAAACATGTGTGCCATGGGGTTTAATTGATTTATAGCTGTGCATTTTTGCAAATTCTTGAAGTGACAGATGCAGAGAAATAATGGGAATTTATTGGTTTTGTTGGCTATTAATTGTCTTAGATTCTAAGGCAAGGGGATGCTTTGTTACCATAGCTACCAGGATAGATAGATAGCTATCTTACCAGTTAGCTAAGATAGTTAGTTATGTCAGCTAACTGAGATAGCAGTTAGCTATCTCTGTTAGAGATAGCTAACTATCTCTAACTGAGAAAGTTAGTTAGCTATCATAGCTACCTTAGTTAGCTAAGATAATTAGCGAGCTAAATAGATAAGTAAGATCTTGTGTGATCTTACTAAGCTAACTAACTATCCTATACCAATTAGAATAGTTAGCTATCCTAGCTAACTGGTAGGATAATTAGATAAGATAAGATAGCTTGGCAGCTAGCTAGCCAAATAGGTTAGCTATTTAGTGTGACGTCAAAACAGTGATTTTCCTATGAAGGAAAATCACTGTTTTCCTTCATAGGAAAACAGTCCCAAGTTTTCCTGCTTCATAGGTCACTGCAATGCATCATTAAACACCTATTGCTTAGCTATCTTGTGGATATTTAATCTTCTCTGGTATATAAACTTCAATATCTAGACTCTTCAAACCTGAACTAAGTTACTCTACACTCGACACAGAACATTTGAGACCAAATATTTGCGAGTCGCTCTTCAGCCCTGTCCTGAGAGCTACAATCCTAGTCTTACATAAATAAACACAAACAAAATTAATAACACTTATCGTACATTAGCAGCACATTTTAGTAGAGAAATTCTGAAACAACATGAACATTTGAACTCTGTTCCCCCAATAATCTATTCTGCATGAGCTGTTTTTCCCCCTCTCTTTCAGCTTCTAGGGTCCAGTTTAGCACATGTTGTCCCTGGTTGCTTGCCACCGTGCGTCCAGTGGTATTGGGTTATCTGCTCTCCGGGGATTCAGCTGATTTTCTCTGGTCTGGAGGAATGTATGAGAATAGTGGCAAAGTGAGCAGCAGATCAAACCAAACTCCAAGTGCCTGAAGAGTTTGAGATTGAGACGTAGCAGGTTCTCAGCCGGAATGCTAATATTAAACAGGATATTAATATTTAGTGCATACACCACAAACCCCCTCTGAGATCTTTAATGTGTGGAGAGATTAAATGATCAGGGATAACCTGAGAGGAACAATCAGTGCACAGTCTTTCCTGAATATATTTATGTACTTCACTTATTAAAGGTAGTGAGCTTGTATTCATGTATTCTTAGGAAAATATTTATTCAGTCGTAAACAAAAAAACCACTGAGCTCTTGGACGTTTTTCCTAAGAGCTGACAGAGGATGTGAGGATTTGGGAATATTTTCATTTGGAAAACAGGTTTATTCAATTTCTGCGTTTTAGTCACAGTTAAAAGTCTCGCCTCACCAGTGAAACCAGGAAAAGTGTAAATACAGAATGAAGACTTCAACCAGACCCTTTCCACTGCTAAAATGCACATTTTTAAAATATATCTTTTGCAAAATAAATGAAAAACTTTCTATTTAGGAAGTAAAAACAATGGAAGTAGACATAAAATTAACATTTCTACATGGAGAACTGATTTGTTTTGTAATGAAGTGTCCTAATTTGTAGCTGTACACACACTCATTCTCTCAAAATGTCCCTGTTTGGACTCTGAGTGTCTT
The DNA here is from genome assembly GCF_001443285.1 of Poecilia latipinna. Lineage (NCBI taxonomy): Eukaryota > Metazoa > Chordata > Actinopteri > Cyprinodontiformes > Poeciliidae > Poecilia > Poecilia latipinna. The sequence goes on from NW_015113020.1 coordinate 267,212, forward strand.
CGTGTTTCCTGTTCGGACCACAGCTGTTGGGACGATCGGGTCATGCCAAATGCGATGCGTTTTCCCACGCCGTGTCACCAGCCAGCGCCGGCAGCTGTAGAGCATCTGATCATAATGACATCATGTTGTTACAGGACGGCTCCTCCGGGCCAAGGCTTCGCCGGGCCCGGCAACGCTGAGGCAGTTTGTTGTTCTTTTAAACTGTCGTCCATAAAAGCAGTTCGCTCGACGTTTTGCTCACAACATAACGCTGGTTTTGAAGCTTCTACCGCCAATAAACTAATTACTTTTCTGTTTATTATGGAGGAGCTTTTAGGACTTGGGGTAAAATGTAAAACACACACACTATCTTATCTGATTCAGAAGGTAATTTAGTGCCTGAATTTTCTGGGAACAAAGATTACTGACTTCAGGTTTGTGACTGTAGCTTGACAATGTGTGTAAGAATTATCTGTATGTAAAATTACTTCCAGTTTTTGTGCAAACTCTTCTATGAGACGAAATGTACTCTGTTTCTACACCTTCATTCATTTCTAGATTACCGTTTTAATGAAATATGGACGGCAGACGTGACGTTTTTTTTTTTTTTTTCATGTCTGTCCAGTTAAAATGTTAGACTTTGCTCTGTGGAAATGTCTCGGATTTAAATAGTAAGTGGTACAGTACTCGATATGAAGTATTCATGTGGTACACTTTTCTTTTGCGTACTGCGTGACGCTGCCACAGATTTGGCCTCGAAGCATCTTGGAACAAATTTAGGCGGTCTCCTGATTTATTTACGTTGTTGTTTGGCCTTGGGGGGGGGGAGCTAAATGTTTAAACACCAGCTAACAACGCTGATTATTATTTGATTAAGAGGCTGCAGGGGGAGACAGCGGGATGCAAATGAAATTAAACAGCATAATAAAGCAGAACTAAACACCAAAACACTCATGAGCCATAATCTCCCCTCGGCACAATAAGACAGAGCTGACAGACCAAAATGGGATTTTTTTTATTGTAGTAATTCTTTATGCTGGAGCATAAATGTGAAATTGTACAGCGATTTTTACTGTCTAAGGTTAAAAAAATGGTGGTGCCATTGTTTAAAAACAGAGTTTGAGTCGATTTTTAAAGATACAGCAACTTTGAAAAGACTCTTGAAAAATACCAAGTATTCTTCCTAAAAAGTTAAATCACTTCCAAAATTTTTACGCTTTTCACATGCCGTTTATTCTTTAATATTCCACTTAAAAACAAACAAAACTATTAGCGGGAAAAACCAAAATTAAAAAATAAAACAGTCTGGTTCTACAAGTTTGCTTACCTTTAAATTAATGCTTTATTGCACCTTCCTTTAATTTGACTCCAGAGGGGTGTGCTGTGGTGGCACAGGGGTTAAGCACAACCCACATATGGAGGCCTTGGTTCTCAACACAGCTGTCGCAGGTTCAATTCCAGGCCTTGGCGACCTTTACTGCATGTCTTTCTCATTACCCACTTTCCTGTCAATTAACTATCAAATAAAAAAAGGCCACTAGAGCCAAAAAATAAAATAATAATTTGACTCCAGCTTTCCCTCTGTTGTCCATTCATTCCAGACTTTGACTTGACATTATTTGCCCACTTTATCTTGGAAAATTCTCAAAATTCTATTAAATTGTGATTAAATGAAAATAAACTGAGGGAGGGAAGCTAATTACGCAAAGAGAGCTGAACTAAGACACAAAGAAACTATAAATGAAGAGGAAAAAAACATACACAGGTTTAGGAGAACTAAGTCCGTCACAAAAAAAAAAAAGTGAAGTGATTTCTGCATATTGAACAAAAATGAGCAAGGACATGATCAAAATCCAGACGCCTGTGCAGGTTTGGAAGCTGTTGTCACGTTCCTGCAGCTCCTTCAGTGCTGCTGTCAGGAACAGCCTGACGGCAGAATATTCCCAAACATAAAAAGGCGACGCTCGTGGTTCAAAGTTCTGACTGCAAACTGAAATGACCTAAATACGGCTCTTCCTACAGACACATGCAGTATGCTAAGTAGATGTGATCACCAAGTCTTGTTCTTTCTGTCACATCCTCCTGAGAAAACTCTCATAGTTAGGCGGTAGCAAGCTGAAGTAGTTTTGTATTATGTTCTGTCCATGAAACATCACAGGATATTTGAACTAAAAATACATATTGACTTATTTCCGTTCAATTCTCAGTGAACCGTTTAAAATGAAGAAAAATGATCTGGGTCATTTTTGCTCAACATCAAGGCTATAAAGAAAGTTAGCGATCATCAGCTAATTGAAAGATGAGAGTGAGAGCTGAAATACTTCCAGCTGAAATTGGTGTGACTTTTTATAAAAGCTGAGTAAAAGTTTTTTGAGCCATCTGGGCAAAGCAGCTTTATCCAAGGAAGATAGGTACAACTAGCACTCTGCTACACACACCTAGCTGCTATTGGCTAGCTCCTGTTACCTTGCTCTTGTTAGCTAACTGCTGTTATCTAGCTCCTGTTACCTCACTCATGTTACCTAGCTCCTGTTAGCTAGCTCATGTTACCTAGCTCCTGTTAGCTAGCTCATGTTACCTAGCTCTTGTTACCTCACTCATGTTACCTAGCTCCTGTTAGCTAGCTCCTGTTACGTTGCTCTTGTTAGGTAACTGCTGTTATCTAGCTCCTGTTATCTAGCTCCTGCTATTTAGCTCCTGTTAGCTAGCTCCTGTTAGCTAGTTCATGTTATCTAGCCACTCTTAGCTAGCTCATGTTACCTAGCTTCTCTTTGAGAGAACTTGAAAATTGATTGTAAAGAGTTGTAAAAATCAGGTGTCGGACAACAAGAGCGGACATTTCCTTTTGAGAAACTACTGGGTGCTGCAGGCGGTGAGGGTTTGTTATTTAAACTGAGAGTTTGGAGCTGCGGGATTCACGTCAGTGGTGCTTCAAATCTGATCCTGCCTAACACAATCCCGTGAATGTATAAAGAAACCTTCTCTCCTATGTTATGTTCAGTTGTTGCATCAGTGTTGCTCCCAGTGTGTGAACAGCTGAAGGCAACAGCGGAAGTGCTGGGAGTTTACATCATACCGCTGTGTTTGTTTCCTTCAAACTGTCAACCTATCCTCCCATCTCGTTTCTGCTCCTGTTTTCTATCTCTTTGCCAGATGTGGTGAATTTTACGATGTCTTATCATGTTCTTTGGAAATTAAGTGAATGTAGTCGAGAAAATGAAACAAAAGGACTTCAGGGGACCATGGCAAATGTAAACAAGGTATAAAAAAATAGATAAAAATGTAGGTGGAAGTTAGAAAAGGTATGTGCCAATGATTATTGAGAATCTTTGCATAGTTTTTACTGCAATATGTGGAAAAAGTAAAACACTTAGTTTAGCTGAGCTGTTACTTACTCACCAGTAAATGTTTGACTCTAAGTGGATATCATTTCTGTGGAAAAAAAGAAAAAAACCACATTTGTTGTCGGTTAGAACAGTTTGGTGAAATACTGTTTATTTAAAACAAAATTTATCATCATTATAAGACATCTAAATCCATTTTCTTCTTCTTCCTTTCTTTCTGCCATGTAAATAATTTAATTTTGTGGTCATATGCAACGCTGTGAATTGCTCCAAAGCCTCAATCTCAACTTTCTCATTGCTGAAGGAGTAGTTGCATTTTTCTGTGATTTATTGTAGAGTGCAAATTTTCTTTTGGTTCAACCACTCTGAGCAGAAAAAAGTAAGAAGATTTGTGCCTGGTTGATCATTTCTTTGTCGTAATCATGCTTCTTGGCAATAAATCTCCCGGCGATGGTAAAAGCTGTTTATTCCCCTTTAAACATTTGTGAAGAAATTTGATTTGTGGATAGTGCAGGAGACTTGATTATGTGGACTGCGGCCATTAAAAATGTGCTGAATCTCCTCTGCCGGTGCCAGACAGCTAATTCTGCTGGTCTGCTGTAAACTCTTGTTGTTTATTGGATTGGGTGAATAAAGTTTGAAGAAACAACAACATAGTGGAAATGCAACGATTGATTAATTTAAGAGGCTGGGTCCTGGGAGAACTGTACACGACCACTGAAGCCCAGTACTTCCTCTTCATGGTCACCAGTTTGGCCACACAGTGCAGGGAGATGCGATGGCACTCAGTCAATGTGGCCGATCCTCCAAGTGTTCAACAGGGTCGAAGTCAGGACTTTGACCAGACCGTTTTATTCTTTCAACTCCCTATTTGGGAACCACTGTATTACAGAGTTTTGTTCCCGACTCTAGAGATATTTGATTGCCACTGGTTGCAGAATCTCTTCACGAAATGACTCTTTATTGACATTACCTCCTTGTAGTGATTGATACCATACAACAGGGGTGTCCAAAGTCGGTCCTGGAGGGTCGGCATCCTGCATGTTTGAGGTCTCTCCCTGGTTTAGCGCACCTGGATTAAATAACGGCTCATCAGAAGCCCTAAGAAGAACATTGACCTGCTGAGGAGGTTGTTACTACCATCAGGGAGAAAACTAAAACATGCAGGATGCCGGGAATCGAGGACCGACTTTGGGCGCCACTGATCTACAACACTACACTGCCTCTACCAAAGCTATCTGTGGTAGAAGACATGGTCAGTTTTTCATGGGTGGAACATGATCATATTTTTAAGTATATTTGTTTTGCAAAACTGTCTCATGAACATACCTTCTGTTTATATATTAAAGCATTTTCATCAAGAGTAAGGAGTTTAACAGTAAGTGTAGTTTACTAAAGCCCACTCTGTCAAACTGGATTACCTCAGATGGTTTCATCATTAGCTGTGCAATCTTTTAAGAAAAATACCTTCTTTTTTTTTGCATGCTTAATTTTGACCAATGTTTTACATCCACCTACATTTTCTTATCAAACTCCAAACAGTAATCTGGCTCTGCAAAGGTTGGCGGATTAGCAGATTATTAGCCTTCCTGTAGAGCATAGCGACTGTCAAAGAAACACACAGATGAGGAGTTACTTCAAATACGATTACATGTAGGGATTAATACAAGATTAAGGCTGGAGGTGACAGTTCTCTTCCCCAGCACCTTGTTTGGAGTGAGCCATTGAACAGATATCGGAACAATATGGTGAAAAGGAGGCAAACAGACGAGGCATGTTTATGTACACACCAACGCCTCAGGGGCCATTTAGAAATGCCAGTTAAACCAGCTGGCATGTTTCTGGTCTGGCATGTCTGTGACGCCCACTACACACTATTACATGAACACATCATCATCAACTGTAGTTCCAATTAAGTTTATGATTTTCAGTAATCCAGCAAAGTAACTTAACACTTTGTGTTTTTTGGCTAAGCTAGCGTTAGCAAAACAGTGGGTTTTTTGTTGTTGAATATAACAACCCACTGGAAATGAATTCAGAAAAGTGGTACATGCTACAAATGCTAATTAGCAGCTCGGCAACATGCTAGCTTGCAACTGATTGCACATTGAGCCGGTAATTAGCTACATTTACCCGAGTAACTTTTTGGGATAAAAAAAAAACCCTGTTAGGAGTAGCTGGGGGCACCATATGTGCTCCCAGCTGTTTGGTTCGTCTGCACATTGTTTAATGTGTCCGTGTCCCTGGCTTCATTTCACAAACACACCAAAAACAACAAGAGACGATTCCAACAATGTGGTTGTCTGAAGATGAATAAATCTTTAATGACATTTAGTGGCTCACATCGCAACGTTTCTTCCTCTGGCACAAACTTTGCTGGATGAAAATCTGCTTTTCCTATTGGATTCTCCACTCTGTAGGGATCATTAAAGAGCAGTTAATTACCCATAATCCACTCTGGTCCAGAATTTGTGGTCCTGAATTTGTGTGTATTTGTGCGTTTGCTCTTTTTTTTTTACCAATTCTCCTCACTTCTCATGCTTTTGTTTCTCTCATGTTTCCCCTCCTCTTTTATCCCTCGCGGGTATTTAGTGCTCTAAGTTTTTCTGCTCCATCAAAGTTGTTTCTCTTTCTGTGTGTTTGTTTCTCTGCCCACAAGTTTATCCACTCCTCCCTCTCCTCTCTCCTTCTCACTCGGCTCTCCTTTTTGCTCCCGCTCTCTCGCAGCCAGAGGGAGTCGACTTGATTCAGTCATCACTAATAAAACTTCAGCTTACACCTGCTGTTTGAACCACTGCAAGGTACTGTACCTCTGCTTATTCATTTGCATTCATTGCACAGCAGATACATGCAGTTGTAGTCTCGCCGTGTCTGAACAGTGAAGCTGTGACGACTTGCTTGCTTGGGAGATAAGCAGGTTTTATTGGTTTGCCGCAGCTTTATTGTCCTCTGTAAGCATTTCCTTACGGTTTCGTTTTAACCGGGGCAAAAGGTTGTTGGGCTTCCTGGTTGCAGTGAAGACGATTCGGCTGATTGCCGACTGCATTTTGAAGATTTGTTGTTTCGCTGGAATTGAGTCTTTTTGAGTTTGAACCCTAAATCGGTGAGATGCCACAAGTGTGCTGTAAATTTGTGGCAGATTTGTGGCGCTACATTTGAGCTGTACATAGAAATAGCATTTCTGTAAAAACCCCCAAAACAAACTAAACTAAACCTTGTATGTTGTCATTATTATGAGTTACACACATTTCTTTATTTTTTTAAACAGAAAAATACCTGAAGCAATATGCATCTAAAACTAAAAAACACTAGGCACTAACATGGCTTAAGGGCTTTAACCTAGCTACTATGCATTTCTCTGTAACATTTACTACAATAAGTAGGCAAGCATTCAGTTTTATGTTTTCTTTTTTAAAGAGCAAATTCAAAACCAATGATGGTGAAGCAATATCCTATTATAAGCATCTTCATTTGTTAGTTTCCATATTAGTTCCACAGTGCATCTCACAGCGACGCACTGTGCTAACGTTGACGCACTACTCTAATGTTGACGTGCTACGCTAACGTTGACGTGCTACGCTAACGTTGACGTGCTACGCTAACGTTGACGTGCTACGCTAACGTTGAAGTGCTACTTTCAGGCATCCTCATACCACACCGCTTGAACTATAAACAGTTTTTTCTTTTTTTAGAATATTTTGGGTTTTCTGGGGGGTATCCAAATAAAATGTGCCCTTTTAATAAAGAAAGTATAACATACAGGTATATGGCCAGATTTTATTGGGGTGGCAAGGTGCGGTTGGGTAAAAATGTAACTTCCAGCAGGCGCAGAAATCCATAAAAAACAATAAAATTGATTTATTTGCTCATTTAGTGCTAGTTTTGGTGATGTGTTTATTTAAAGATGTCTGTGTTTGGTTTAGCAGTCACTGTTTCTGCAAATAAGGGCTTCATTGCTGCAGAAACAGGCTGTGTGACCCCCCTGTGTTCACACGCTGCTGCAAGTCAGTGCACATTTCCCCTGATTCACAAGAACAGAGCAATTCAGGACTGTTTTAACTCTTTAAAAACTGACAAATATTGAGATTTGCCTTTTTTTTTTTTCATCCAGTGGCTGTCTGACTGGACAGATCATTCTGAAATATGGGTGACTTTTAAATTTATGTGGCGCATGGAGTGAATTGGTCTGCACCCTTTCCCAGTTGGAGGCTGTATAATTTAGCAAACAAAAAGATAAATCGCAATAAATTTCAATGTATATTTGGAATTACTTAGTAAAAATGTGTATTAAGAAACAACTTTGTAGGTTTGAGTCAAAAAGTAGCTGCAACGGATTGTCTGGGTGTCATTTGGACAGAAACAACAACAACAACAGCTGCTGAGTAAGAATCTCTGAAAATCTCCAGAAAGTGGATACTTTAGTGACTTTCATGGAGTCAAACGGCGCAGCTCTAAAACTACTCTAAATGTATCGACAGAGTTACTGAGTAGGGAACACTGAATTCTCGGTTGAGCCCATTGGTCGTCTGGATGACGGCTTTCTTAGTTGTATCATATTTTGCAAAGGGAAGACTTTTAGTCGCATACATACGTGCTTCTGCTCCTTTTCAATCAGCAACTTAGAAACATGATTTTCACTTTTTGTCCTTCAAACTGGTTTGCTTACAATTTGTCACATCGAGTTCTGTGGAGCTGAAAGCAAAACAAATCGCATTATTCCACCCTACTTTGGTGTCATGGAACTGGTCAAACAGGTATATTGTTTCTTTGTTTGAACAGACCAAAGCAGAGGTAAATAAAGCCTGAATACGGTTGAAAAAAGAACCTGGCTTTGATCTTTTGAAAGCCATTCTGGTTTGGCTTGGCATTGTCTTTGCGTCGGGTCAAGACTGTTGCAAGAGCGAGATCAGCGGACGGCAAATATTACGAGAGCCGGGGTCGAGATTCGCACAGCGGACGGAGGAACAAAGTCAGGGGTTTCTCTCAAAACTGAAGCCGAAGCTAGATGCGACACCTGCTTCGTTATGCGACTGGGACATGAGGAAAGAGAGGAAACGAGGAGGAAAGTAACACTGTCTCACCTGCGCTGGCTTTTCTGGGACAGACAGAGGAAGTCAGAATCTGATCAAATGGATTCAGACAGAGAAGTAGCGACTAGAAAAACAAGCTAAAAAGGATCTGTCGGCACGCGGCCGAACCGAAAATAGTGAAGAGACATGAAGAGTTGTGGCAGAACGTGTGAAATCAATGCTGTCGACTTAACGAGAGATTCTTAAAAAATAAAATAAAATGAAATATCTGGCAAAACTGCAAATCAGCAAGAAAGCAAGCAGCTTGGCTTTTAAAGGCAGCCTGTTCGCCCCTCTGGGCCTTGGAGCCGTTACATAAGCAGCAGGATCAAGTATGAGCGAAAACTAAAAGCAATCTCTGTGGGAGGCCCGCGGATAAACCTGGATTAGTGATGGTTTCAGGATATTTGTAATAGGGAATCCCAGCAGATTTCGTTAAGCAAATATGTATCACGTATGCCACAGAACATTAGCTGCAAACTAAAAGAAACTGAGATTTCCAGGGCGACAGCGCCCGTCCGCCCGTCTAAAAAGACCCGTGAGGAAAGCGGCGAAAGCAACCTCAATGTGTCTGTGGCACCGTCTGTACCTCACATTCACTTTTCAGACCATTTCTCATCTGGTACTGAATTTCAACATTGCAGTTAATGAAGGAAGAACTCATTAATTACTTTCATAAAAGTATTCTGTTATGAAACAGAATATTTTGTCCATCTTTTGTGCACCTGTCAGGTTTTCTTGTTCTGGTACATTGGAATACCTTGGTGGGTAATGAAAGTAGTTTCAATTTGTCCAACTTTTGGGAGTGTGCTAATATCGGAAAAAACAAGAAACCCAAAAACCAAATTTTTCTAGCAAAACTTGCTAGGAAAAAAAAGGTTCTGGGTTTGCGACACTTTTTATTAAGTGGTAGAGTTTTGGGGTACAAAGTCTGCATCGTCGGAGCTAACAACACACGATAGCAGATTAGCTGTCTTAGAAATTTGACGTGATGCTAACGAGCTAGCAAGGTGATGCTAACCCAGAGTCTTTATTGATTAAATTTTTCTCTTTTAACAAGAACAAACTCCACCAACAACCTAAATACCACAAAACCTTTTCCATTTTGCTCTTTTATAAATAAATCATCAAAATGTTTAAGGTTTTTTAAGCTGTCATTTTAGCATTTACGTCTGGCTGTCGCAGTTAGCATATGTTCTTTATGTTTTTATGTTGTACCAGCCAAGTCTAGCATTGCTGTTTTTTTGTTTCTGACTGATTACATCAGTAAAATATATTTTCGATACTCTGCTTCGATTGTTTTATATAAAACAATCATGATTATAAATTAGAGGAATGGTTTGTTTCATGGAGAGGAATTGGCCAGTTCAGCAGTAAAGAATTAACATGACTAAGCCAATAAAAGTTACATTTATAAAACAATTTCTTTAACATTATGTACATCTGAAACCAGATATTTACATACACTGTAGCTTAAAGGAGCTGCATACCCAAAGAAATGTTTGGAAGGCAATAATTGTGCACAAAGTTATCACTAAACCGCAGTGTAATATTCATTGCTCAGCTTTAGTCTCAGTGCTTTAGATGATTATACCTGACAAAGATGGCAGTGAGTGGGTGCATGCTATCAATATGTGAAATTTTAGCAAGCTATTGTGAGAACTCTGTTAAAAAATACTCATAGTTTAAAATGCAGTTCTACTAAATACTAAGGAAATAAATGTCTCTTCTTCTTCTTCTGGCCTTAAGTAAGTTGACATAGTTTTGTAAATCCCAATTTATTCCAAATACAAAAGGTTTGGCATAAATACATATCAGACAACTATTAAAAACTGTTTTATCCAATGTAGCATTATGTTTCTGAATCGGTGGTTTGCCCTACATAAAAAAAAAGAAAAACAAACATCCAAAGCCCGCTGAAGACGGCAGCCTCTCAAAACCCAAATGTTTCCAGCCTTGAAAGGAGCAGTAATGATACTATTAAAGTGAAAATAAAAGCCACAAAAATGTGTCTGCAGAGGAGAGATGGTCCATGAAGGTATTTATTTGCTTAGTCTCCTGCTGCGAAGGCCATAGCCAGAAGTGGTTGTAAAAAAAAAAAAAAAAAAATCCTTTATTTTCTTTTCTTTAGAAGAGAGCAAACGGAAGTCATTGTGTGCCGTGCTTTCATTTCCTGATTGTTGATCCAAGCACTAAATGAATGTGAAGGAACCAGTTGTGAGTGGGTGCATGCTATCAAACCAGACATGCATGTTGCTCAGTATTTGCAGCTCGTCGTTTAGAAGTTAATCACAATTCCAAGCAAACATTCAGGATTTTAGCTGCAGTCCATCTTCTTCTGCCTTGACTCAGCAAATACTTTGACGTCTTTTCAAACTGGAACAAGCAGCTTGGACACAAGCCAGCCATTTTCTGTGTTTTCAGCACTAAGCCTAAATGTGCGATGTTCTTTTCAATTAGGTGATATTGTGTTCATTCAGCACATTTTCTTTTTTTTTTTGTAACAGCTGTTTATTAGGATGTGCGACGAGGCAGAGAGAAGAGGCATAGAAAGGGTGCAGCCTGTTCTCATGGCAATACATCAGTATGTGGATCTAGTGTGCTATGTTCCAGCGTAGACAAAGTACTTAAACATACAACTGGAACAAATAACATGTGGACCTATTTTACAGACTTCAGTTTAGATGAAGAGGAAAAAGAAATGCATAAAATGGAAGAACTGACAGAAAAAGCTAAAAATACTTTCCAAAAACGGATGACTCCGGAAGCCAGACTCCAGAATGGGTTATGCAATCATTAAAGTAAACTCAAAGACAGAGGCACAGGAACAAGAATGGCCTCCGGTGCTCTTTACGGTCCGCTCCTGCCAAATGGACATGACTTCCAGAGTCTCTCTCTGCAATGTGTGTGTGAGGTTGTGTCAAACTGCGGGGTGGGAAAGTCAGGTTAACTTCAGATTTAATTTTTTAGCTCAAGCTGCATCGCTCATCCACATGCAAACAGTTTTTTCTGCGCGGATGAAAAGCAGTCGCTCTTTGGTGTTGACAGCATACAGTGCATCCAACACGAGGGGAACCTCAAGAAAGTAACTTTTATTGTAACTCAAGAAGAAGCCATTTGGATGAGAGGCAAGACTTCTTCAAGAAACGAGTGACGAGCTTCCTGTTGAGGAATCCCACGTATTCAGCCGTACTTTACTCCATGGAGATCAGCGCGTACTTGGAGCGGACGTTTGTGCCAAGGTCAGGTTTTACGACCGTGTTCTCGATGATGCACAGTAAACTGCTCCAGGCGTTCACATAGAACGGTTTTTGCGTGTGACGCCCAACAGTCATCGCCACCGATGGCGAGGAAACACCCAAGTAGCTCATCAGACTTGCTAGAATCCATTCAGATTGTGGGAAATGAAGTAATCTGTCTCGAGAAATGTAGGCAATCAGTATGAGTGATCATTTGTTCAATGACCTGAAAGAAATCACTGTGACACAAACAAGCCAAACTGAAGACATCATTCATTCTCCACAGCACTATATGCTTGTTTCAACCTTATATTTGAAGCAGACCAGCATTATTCCTCGTCCAATCGCATCTCAGCCCTTTCAGTTTCATCTTTTCTACCAGTTTTTTTCCCCATTTCTCACTCTACTGCCCATCTCTCCTTCTCACAGTCCCTTGCTCCTGATTGGCTGATTTCACCCTTTTCTCTTTATGAATTGAACAGCAGAGGCTGAATTCGACTGGCTGGAAGCTAATCAACTCAACTCACATGCTTCCTTTCCCCCCCCCTTTCCTTCTCTCTCTCTCTCTCGCTCTCTCTTTCTCTCACACACACACACACACACAGACATTTTCCCATGTTCACCTGCAACCGTCAGAGCATCTCCTCCAGCACTATCCCTCTTTCCCCCTCACATACACGCAACCTTTCACGCTCTCACCGGCATGCAGCCCGCTTTGTCAACAGCTCACGTAGCATCCAAGCTCTCTTTCTCTCTCTCACACACACACACACACACACACACACGTAGCTCATCTGCAATCACCCGCCGGGCTCACACACTCATCACAGATCGCGTGCAGTCACACACTCTGAGGTCTCTTGCGATGCTGTGACTCTGTCTGTCGTCCTCCTCAGTCACACGGCGGCTCGACCCGGGCTCGTCTTTCAGACCACAGAGCCTCTCTGTCCGTCTGTCAGTCAGTGTGTGTGTGTGTGTGTGTGGCGGTGGCATGAAGCGGTGATGTTCTGGGACAGGAAGAATAGTATGGGCAATTCCCAAAGACGGCCCAAAGGAAGACACAGACCCAAATCTGCAACAGGTACTTTAAATCTTGTGCTTTTTAAAGAAAAATATTTGTGCAATGATTTGCTGTCAGCGTCACATTTCTCCCCTGGCATGCGTCTCACATCCATGCATTCCCATTTTCATGATTGGCGTAATTCTGTGTAATTACACTTCGTATCCATCCCTCTTTTAATCTTTTTCTTCCTAACCCTCGTCACTCATTTATTCAAACTTGCACTTAAATCGCTCGTTTTGTGTACAGCTTCACACATGTCATTTTCTTTCCCCACAGCCGCACAGTGACTTTCCCTCCCATTTCCTACTTCTGCCCATTCTTCCCCTTCATCAAGTCTTCATTTACACCCAGATGTTGCCTGAGCATCTTTGCAGTTTTCCAGCCTCAAAGCAAACAATCAATCCCTCATCATTATGGATTATAAAGCGTCTCACGGTCCGCTGTTCCACCCAGTTCAGCATTTTCCCATTGTGGATCCCTCCCTCCATTCATTCATTCGCACTGGGAAGCCTCCATTCATTCTGCATCTGCATATGGAAACGGCACTTCTCCATCAAGACGATTTCTAAATGCATCCGTCTCCTGATTTTGTCGCCTCTGTGTCCATAAACTCCGCTTCATTTCCCAGACTTGTACAGCTTTTCGGCTTCTTGTTTTAGCCGTCCAGCTCGCTGTTGCTTCATCCATTGTTTCCACAAATCCACTGTTTTCGTAGTGAAGGACTCTAACCCCATCCATTTGCCACTCACCTGCCTCTGGCATGCGGGTTTCGCTTCGTCTTGGTTGCCAGGTTTTGAGTGAAGTAGGTCAATTGGTCGTTTTCTTCTTGGCGTGTGACCAGACTGTGAAACGGTGTGTGAGAGTGTGTAATTGATACGCTTCCGATTCACTATTACTGCAAAGCTCTCTCTCTCTCTCTGTCTGTGGGTTGTGAGTCCTTAGGCTTCACACATTCTTCGATGCACTGCCACATCCTGCAGCGTTGTCCATGCTTGAGTGTGTGTACGGATGAGTGCGTACACACACTGTGTGAGATTGCCCATCTTGCACGGCTGGACAGCATCACCGGCGAGCTCTTTAATTATCTCTAAAGGCGAGGGGTTCCTCTGAGAGGAAAAATGCCAGATAAAACATTTTTTGGGAGATCTGGAAGGTCAGACATATTGAAGGACTAAGAGAAGGAAGGTGTTGCAATAAGAGAAATGCATCAATTTACTCCCCCTTTCCTCCCAAAACTAAACATGATCCCCTATCGTAGCACATTCGTGCAGAACGTATGCAAGCTTTAACCCAAACTGACAGCCGCCCATCCGTTTGACCTTGGCTCTAATCAGCATCTGAAGCTCATTTGCTCGCCTCAGACAGCAGGAAACAACCACATCACCGTCACTCAGTGCTGCGCTACAAATGCGGCTGCATGATTTAGTGCCGTGCCGACGACAGCGCAGAGGACGAGAGGCGAATCTGAGGTTTTATTTTTCCTTTCTTTACTTTTCATAAATCAGAGGATTTTGGACTCGGCTGAAAAATGACACCTCTTGCTTTTCAGGTGAAGAGCTTCCCGACAACTTGTGTGTGATACACGCTTGGAAATACCTGCCATGCTGAAAAAGAAGTGGTTTTTATGGGCATAAAGTAATTCTCTTGTCGTGTGGCAGTAACCTTGACAGCGTTGCTGTAAAATGGATTTGGATGAAGTGTCTCTGCCAGATGCTGCTGGAAATAATTTAGGTTCTTTTAAAGGGCCAGTATCATGTGTTTTCTAGGCACATAGTGCCATTTTATAGCGCAATCATTATACTATGTTGTTATAGAAATGCTACTTTTATCAAATATGACTTAAAAGAAATTTTACTTTCTGATTTAACGCCTTGAAAATGGGCCTCTGTCTCTTTAAGAAGCTCCTGCTTCTTTCTGAAACTTTGCGTTCAGGAAGTTGTCACAACATGGCTCCTCTATTAACCCTTTAACAACATTTTTACCAACATTTCACTGAGAAGGAGCTCATATACGGAGCTCAGAGTTCCACCAGGTGTTTGCTAATTGCTGCTGGCTAGTCTGAAGGAGTCACAGGGGAGGAAATGCTCTGTGAGGCAGAAGCTTGGAAACTGCAGCTCAAAGGCGGAGCTAGGTCCACCCAGGCATTTTGCACAGCTGACTGGTTGCCACTGGAGATTAAAGGATTTCTTAAACGTGTGAACAAATCAAGGCAACACTCCAAGTGTGTTTTTGATGAGGGAATAACTTTTAACCATAGTCGTTTTAACCTCATTTCACCAGTCGGTTTGTAGCTCTAAGGTTTAAGTTTAAATCACTCTTTAGTTGTTGGCTTTTGCAACCCGAACCCACGTAGCGTCAGAATACCACACTGTAGCGATATTACAGGCGAATCCTGCAGTGACGATGTGAGCGGAGAGAAATCCACATTTGTCTTTGTCATGTTTGGTCCCAATGCACTCAGTGACCTTCAGCATCTCTGGAGCTGTTAGTCTGTGTCAGGCTGAAAATTGCTTTGGCATGTAAAGTATTAACTGGTGACACGTGGAGCGTATCAGCCAACAAGTACTTCATACCAAAATGTCCTAGCAAGGTTATTATTGCACTGACATAATGTGATCATGTAGGGATAGGAGAAGATTAAACTCTAAGAGTTTTATCATGATGTTTTGTGGTACTTCTGTGAAAATAAAAGTAACAATAGAAACTATTTATTACTCTGGCTCTGGCTGTATGGTTCAGCAATCAAAGCCCCACAGGCACAGATAATATGACTGAAAAACATTCCCATTTGTAACATGTTTCCATAGGACAGCAGCTTTATAAAAAATAAATTTGTATCAAAGTTGTACACAGAACCTACTTTTAATTATGTTTTTAAATTTATTGATTCTTTGATTGAATGGAGAAAATAGTAAAAAAAAATTAATATAATCTCAATACAGACAGTTTTGGGGCATTTCAAACATCATTAAGTAGAATTTATTGCAACAACAATAAATTGTGATATGAAATGTATCACGATAAATTATTAATGATACAATAATTGATACTTTTGTGGTATATTGTTCAGCTCAAGTCTCTCATCATGGAATTTCTGCACTTTATTAAATATGCAAATGAACCATCTTCCTTGTTTTGGCTATAGTGTCATATTTCTTACTAAATTAGTCATCAAAGCTGCCAACCAAATCACGAAGCAACCTCAGGCGATCTGGATAACGTTTCATTACAGTCATCACTGCGCAAAACATTTGATTGAAGTGCACTTACAGTTTGGATTGTTTGTAAGAGATGCTGATAAAAAGAGAAGTTTTTTTTTACTCCTCCAGCTTTTAAAATTAAAGGATTGAGAAAAGAGCATGTACTGTCTCTCCTCTTGCTAGTTTTACCTGCATCTTAACATTGCATAAGCAACATGACAGTAGCTGCGTTTCCAGTACAAATGTGCGCAAGTATTCATCTATATGTTGCTAACGTTAACAACACAATTTTGCAATTGCTGTGCGCAATTCTGTTGTGAACTGAAGTCTGCAGGAAGTCAGGATTGCTCTGAATTAGCAATGCTAGTGATGAGACTATCAATGTAGAATGTGATTTTGCTCACATATCTATCACACTTTTCTCTTGCACATTAATTTATTTTATAATACACACACACACACACACACACACAAAAAAACCTGATAGTTTCTGTACTTAGTCATACCTAAAATATTTTTAGCAGGGATGATGTTCCATAGAAGCTCAAGCTGAACCTCTTCATTCAGATGTTTTCGAATGGATAGATGATGTCATATTCAGCCTCCTGCAGCAAAGGCGGGAGGGTGGGAGAAAGGGTTGTGTACATGGAGATGATGATGATGATGATGATGGTGTTGATGTGGACCAAGAATTAGGAAATGGTCCACATAAACCATGAGAGAAACAGAGAGAGAAAAAAGAAAGAGGAAGAGGAATCAGAAGTGGGTGGGGAGTGGGGAGTTTGGGAGAAATGGGAAGAGATCGGAAACGGAGCCGTGGGAACGTGCGCCGTGGAGGGCCCGCTGTTGCCATGGTAACCATACAGGTGTTAAAGCGGGTCAGCTGATTTCCCGGTCGGCGCTTCGCCAGCAGCCGGCGAAGCTGCGCGCGGGTGTGAATGCTTTCAGATTGTCCATTCATTAACATCAGAGAGAGAGAGAGAGAGTGTGTGTGTGTGTGTGTGTGTGTGTGTGTGTGTGTGTGTGTGTGTGTGTTGCCCACCGATGTGTCCGCAGCCTGGTGGGTGTGTCACACTTTGTTTCCTGTAGGAATACCTTACTTTTATTGGAAAGGCAGCATCCAGCGTGCTACAACTGACAAATTCTTTACTTCTGCTTTGACTCTCTTAAATCTCTCGGACCATAAGACCCGAAAGAAAAAAAAGTGTTCTTCAAAGCTCAATGTCAGAATCGCAGCCAAGATTAGTACCAAGTCTCTATAACAACCATTAGATCATGTCTACATGTCAGCCAGTCATGTGGGAGGCATGCCAAGAAAAAGCCTTTTCTCTCCAGTGATCATGAATGTAAAGATGTTGAGTGCACTTAGCTATGCTTGTATGTGTTTTGTGTTTATTATGTAATAAATGATGGGTGTGTGTGTATTTACATTACACCTGAATGGGAGTAACAGAAAATGTTTTAAAGCAAATTCAGGCAATCATTGTGACAGTTTCATTTCACTATTAATAGTTTTAATCCATGTCCAGAAATGTTAATCTAATTACACTAATAATAATTTTAATTCAACATGCCAATTGTTGAATTAAATTGGTCAAACGTTTTCTGTCTAAGAAAGTCATTTTGGTGTAGTTTCTAGTGTAAATGTCTTAGTACACTTAAAATAAGAAAAAACTAACTCACAAGTAACTTACTTCAAGCTGTAGGAACTTGATATAAGTAAACAATTCTTTAATATTGATGACAAAGTACTTATAACAGGACATTTCACCCATGTTATAAGTGAAATAATCTGTAGTTTTCATCAAAATTAAAGAATTGTTTCCTGAAAACAAGCTCCAATATCTTGCTGAAAAGTTACTTCTATGTTAGTTTCATCTTATTTTAAGGGTCCTAAGATATTTGCACTAGAAAATAGACCAAAAATACTTGGGAAGATTTTGTGTTTTTGCAGTTTTGGGATCATATAAAAACTGTACATGTTGTAGTTTTGTATATTTGTGCAAAAAGAGACTTTCTGAAAGTATATGGTCTGGTGCAATGACTGGGAGGAAGGAGCTATGATAACGCTCCTTTGTGCATTTAGGATACAGCAGCCTATCAGCAAAGACGCATTAGCAAGAGTGATGTTTTGTTGTTACAAGAGTTCTCCTATCTCCGTCTACCTGCCCCGACTTCAAGTTTTATCTGAGGACTTTTATGCTTCGTACACATTTATTTTTGTCTCCGAGTTCCTTCTTTCTCTAAAAGGAATTGCTGCAAGTCCTTAGAAATGTCAGCGCTTCTTTTTGCTGGGTCACAGCAATAACAGCAGAGCAGGTAACAAACCTCGGGCAGAAAACACTAAATATATCTCTGTCTGGACGAACATGTAACAACCCACGGATCGCTAGAACAACAATGATGTTTTGTCGTAATGGCTAAAAAATATCCCTTAGACCTGCTGTGACATCCTTAACCCTCGTTGATTAAAAGGATACCAACCACTGAGCTCCTGTCCTCCTCCACAACCGGCATTGTTCTGCATTGCTGTGCTTCAGACCCAGTTTCCTTGGAGCCAGCGAGCTGCAACCGCAGACTCATTGGTTACTGTGCAGCTGCAGTGGAGATCTGAGAGCCTTTCTGCTGGGGAACAAATACTGATTTCTTGCTTGTATCAACTGTTGTTAACACCCACAGAGTGGTACCAGAGTGGTACTGTTGCACGGATTTTTGTGTGTGCACACAGAAAAGTGCCTGCTTGCCAGTCACCTCTGTCGTTTTCAGGAAGCTGATGTCAAGGAGAGGAAGGAAAAGAGCAAAGTTGGTGACAATAGTTATGTTGGATCAAAAAAAAAAAAAAAAAAGAAAAAAAACTGAAAGCATTCGGGTTTAGAGATTAACATTTACTTTGCTAATATTGTAGTACTGAACACATTCACAAACATAATAATTCCCTACTTGGACGAAATCGTCTGCTGTATTTTGTTGGTAACACTTTCAAATGAAACGTTAGGCTAACGCTAGCGAGTAGCGGAGGAGCTAACGCCAAGACGGGCCACAGCCATTGGTGACCTGGAACAGATCCTGCAGGAGCTGAGCGAGTTCTGAAAAGAAAACAAAGAAACTATAAGAATGCTGAGATATAAAACACAGTACAAAAACATATGCCACACAGACACCAATAAATAAAGAAGACCTTCTTTAGAGAATTAACTAGTTGTAGGTGGCTTCAGGTACCTGAAACTCCCAGATTAGTAACATTTTGCGGCTGTAACCTCAGATTGCTGTCTCAAGAACTGTGACCATGTTCATTACTTCCTGATAGCTTCCTGCGGCTCTGACCACCTCTCAACATAGTTTTGGGTTTAGTCCTTTTTTTTCTGTTCACCACATGCATGTTAGGCACGCTGTTTTGCTGCAAAAACACAGGTCATATAAGGTGAGGACGCTTTGAACAGGAAAATTAAACGTGCGCAAAGATTTGTTTATATTCTGCTAATGTAAAAAAAAAATCAACACACAATTGTGTGATTCCATTATGTAAGAAATTAAATTAAAATCACACGAGAATAAACTTGTTCATGCGACAAGTCATTAAAAATCGTGGCTGCGACGATGTAAACAGTTATTTCATAATTCAGCAGCCCTGGCGGTAGCGGCCATCATCTGTCAGCCATCAGAGGAGACTTTGGAGCCTTACTGAGGCTCTGGAGCGACAAGCTCATTATACTTGGGAGGGTCTATGTATGCTGCGTTTTGAGGAAATTATAGTCCATAACTTTACAGAAGAGCTTTGGATTCAAAACGTTAAAAAGACACATAGCTTTATGAACTGTGTGATGCTGTGAGAGTTCTGGCGGAGCCAGCTGCATTTTGTCTGGAAGAAAATTGCAAACGAAGAAGAAGACCACTTCCTGCTATGTTCTTCATGGTTTTTGTCAGTAGTAACATCCGGCTGTTAATCATGTGACTTGTGTGATGTGGGGAAAAAAGTGTTATTACATTTCTGCGGAATAATACGGCTGAAAATCGGCCTCAAAAACCTTTTTATTTTTTCTAAATTGTCGTGTTTCCAGTGAAGCAAATTCATCTTTGTAATTTCAATTTACGCAGTTCCACGGTTAATGGAAAACGCAGCTATATTTTTTTTTATTATGTTTTTAATAATTATGTTTCCGTACTGGTACGGCTGAAAGGAAACGAGGAGAGGGGAAAAGGCATGTGGAGTTAGTTGAAGAGATATGTTCGGGGGGTGGGGGGGAAACAACATGCGAGTTAAAGCGCTGCAGCCTGCACCAGGAGTTTCCTCCCTTTCTCTTTTCACACCGCTAGTAAAAACGAGCTGCTGTCCCCGGTCTCCGCTCGGTCTTTTCCCGCCTCTCTCTCTCGAACCGGACCCGCTGACACTCCGGCAGCCCCGGGCCTTCAGTGAGTCAGTGGGTTTGCTTCAGCAGGCAGCAGCTCGCCTCTTTTTCTCCTCTTCCTCCTCTTTTCCTCCTCCCTCGTTTCTAGCATGGATGTAAGCGAGCTGCTCCCAGAAGGAGTTTAGGAACTCGAACATGGACTTTTTATGGGCCAGACCGGGTAAGAGACACCAGGAATGCTTTAAAAGAGACGTAGAAAAAGTTGGTGCCGGGAGCAGAGTTACTCTGACACGATGGGTTCAGCTTGTTGTTGAGATTAGCAAAGCTCAGGAATGTTCTCCTTGGTGTTAGTGAGGTTAGCATGGATGTGTATTATTTCTTTTGAGGTGTTTTGGTTTTGTTATTTTCCTGGACGTTATTGGGGGGGATAAATAGAAAGGAAGCTGCTGTTTGTCATGGCAATAAATCACAGATAACTAGTTAAACAGAGAAGCAGGGCAGAGCTTTACATTATTTTAAGGACTAATATATTATGTAACCTAGAATTAAGACACTGCTATATTCTAATGATTTGAATGGTTTCACATTGAACATTCATGTGAAATCTACACTAACGTGCTATGTATTGGAAAAAAAAACCTTCAGCTTAAAAGTTTAATTGCTTACTTTATTTAGAAGTAAGTAATTTAAATTAATGCGCTTACGTTTGATTTATTTGATGCATTTAATAAGAAAGTGGAGAAAGCAATTAGTTTTTGTCAAATTGTTGAACCTTTCTAGCTGTTTTCACACATTTTTTTTTACAATATTTGCAGAAAATTCAGAAGAAAAATGGGATGGATAGCAAGTATTACTTTGTTGACATTTGATTATTGCTTCCATTGTCATGTTGTTTCTTTAACATTCATTTATGACTATTTTAAGCTAATGTGTTGAATAATCACCTGCTATATTTAGCAATAGTTCTCAAATGCTGAGATTATACCTTTTTTCTCTTTTTTTCTAATGCAAGAATGAAAAGCAGATATTAGTTGTAAAGTATTGTTTCCATCTCCTCTTCCGTTTCCTCCTTCTTGGTTAAACTTGGCAAGTTAGGCTAGCTTGCAGCTTACCTAGCTAGCAAACAAACAAGCCATTAGCAGCTAGCATATGACTCTCTAGCTAGCTAGCTAGTAAATTGGATAAGTAGATAATCAGAAATTTTATAGTTTTGGTTCCCTGCATTTCATTTATACATGTTTGTTGTGATTTAGATCTTAACTATCATTCATAACGGTCTTCAAAGCAAGGGCGTAGGTTCGGTCTAAGTTTTGGTGGGGACCTTGGTGGGGACCTTGG